>NW_027096196.1:0-60000 GCF_019320115.1 Miscanthus floridulus
CTTCGCATCGCGACATGAAGTGATAGTTGTCTCATTCAACATAAGCGACAACCGACCAGGGTTCAAAGGCTAGCCCGCAAAGGGCTTGAGGCCACCTTGCGTCAAACAGAGCTAGGGAAGAAAACACAGATGAGCCCCAGCGGCCTTTGCTCGACCCGCTCAGAAGTGGACAGGATCATCTTGACCTTCTCGTTCGATCCTAACCATGAGCTGTGCCCACAGAATCTCCATCAAGGGAAGGCCAGCGGGCCACCTGAGTCGGCACTTGAATGACTCAGGCATCTGCCAAGAGGTGGGTTAAGGAGCAGTGGAATGCCACATGAGGACTATGCCAACCCTATTATGAATGATGGACCTAGATTCCACTCGAACATACCCGTTACCAAGCTCACCGAGCACGACACTCAAGCCATCGAGGCAAGTGATGTTAGCTCAACCCCTAAGGTTGCGAAAACCACAGATAGGGTGACGATAAAAAAGACGAGCCAACCCTCGACTAGACCCCCGCTATGCGTGGGGGCTCGAGAAAAGTTGGACTCACAAGGAGACCAAATGCGCGGTCATAGAACGATGGCTTAGATCCTAGGGAGGGGGTATGTACAAAACCTAAGAATAATGTTTCTAAAACAAGAGATGCTTTCTCCTACTAGTGTCACAATCATCTCCTCAATTTTTACTGAAACATGACCCCGGCAACAGCAGGGGGTCATGTCTCACTCAGGGGCTGATAAGGGCATATGTATATACCCTTTCTAAAACAGTCATTGTGCCCGACCCTTTCTCATGTTAAAAACCTAGAGGCAAAGGTTGTGGAAACGAACACCGAGTAAAATTAGTCGGACTGCAAGAAACCTATGCCCTAGTGGCTATGGCACCCTTGCTTACCAGTGTGACTAGAGTTTTCTTGCCCACACCTCGAGCTCTACAGTCTTAACAAAAGGAAGGGTCAGAGCGCTTTAACCCCTCTTTACACATAAAAAGTGATAAAGAACAAATTTGTTCAACCGAAATAAAAGAACAGACTTGTTCAACTGAAATAAAAGAATAGACTTGTTCAAACGAAACAAAAGGGATGGAGCTTGTCCGCTTATTATAGATACGCCGCCTGACCTATCTGACTAAACTAACCCCTAGGGGGATGATTTCATCTTCTATCCTGGCAGAAAGGTCATGTGCCAAGGGGCCACCTCCTCCTCGATGACATCTAGCTCTACATCAGTATAGATGGGCACGAAGCCTTGTCTCATCGTCGCTAGATCGATGTTCTCATAATGAGAACGGGCGATCGCGAATGATCGATGAACACCGAAGCGAAGCATGCCCCTCGCCATATCACATGCTTAGTCTATAATCCGGGTGGCGCAAACCGCGAGGGAGCTTGTCTCCTGCTATGAGGCTAGCTCGAGCTCATCACAGACCAGCTAGACCGTGACGCGTAGGCTGTCATGTTCGTCGCTCTCCTTCTGGAGGGTGTCCTTCACCTCACTGAGCTCCTTCTCTAGGCCACGGCTCTTCACCACCTCCACCCCGAGCTTGTCATCGTGACCTGCCCAAGTCACATACCGACCGTGCCAGAAGGCTCACCATGGATTCTAGGGAGAAAACACAACAAGAAGAAACTAGAGACTTACCATTCATATCCTCCTGAAGCCTGCGCACCTCATCACGCTGCCGGGGCACCTCGGCCTCTAGGTGCCAGACCTCCTCTTGGCGCTGCCCGACCTCCGCGGTGAGCCCAGCGGACATGCCCTCGGCTACAACATTCAAGTCCCTCTCCCTCTAGAGCTCCTTCTCGAGGTGGCCGACACGCTGCTGAGCATCGGTGCGCTCTTGGTGAGCCAGCTCAGTCCCCACGTGGAGCTCCTCTATGGCCCGGAGCAAATCGTACTGCTCCTTCCATAGCTGTTTGGCCTCCACGATGTCCGTGCGCGCCCTCTCAATTAGGGCCGCAAGCTTTTCCTTAGCCTCATGGGCATCATCGCGAGCGTCCTTCTCCCTGACTCGGAGGTCGTCCACCTCCCGGGTGGCAGGGGCAAGCTCAGCCACCTCCTGATGGGCAACAGCAAGCTGTGCGGCTAGCCCCTCACTCCGCCGCGTCTCCTTAGCAAGGAGCTGGGACTTCTCCCGGCTATGGGCCCTTAAGGACCTGCGAAGAAGACAAGACTTAGAGGCGCGAAAGGAGAACATAAGGGTCAGAAGCATGGTCATATCTTACCTGGCCGACTAAGGCAACAATGTCATGCATCGAGCACAGCATGGTGGTCAGGGCACAAACCGCATCACCAACCTCCATGTGGACGCTCCCCTATTCCCTCTCCTCTATCGCTTCATCGAGGGCAGCCACCTAGACAAGAGACCGGGACGTCCCCGCGCTGACCTCAAGCAGCGTCGACCTCTCTATCGGCGGTAGCTCCTCTAGAGCAGCTCCTCTAGCGACGGGGGCGGGTGACATGAACACGGAGGCCTGCCCCATTGCCACATCCATGAAGGAAGCCTCGAGTGTGCCCCCTTCCGTTTGCCCCACCGCGGACATGCCCACCTACACGAACGGTGGCTCTAGCCATACCTCCTCCACCTATGATGCCGAGGACACGATTAGCCACGCCGCACCTGCCATGAATGCCCCAGACGCGCCCTCCACCACCTGCTCTCCCGTGGACACAGCCACTGGCTGTGCCTCCCTGGTCAACATCATGGCCGCCCCGATGCCACTCACGCTCACCACCAGCGCGGCACCAGCCGGTCCTGGTGCATTTGCCGAAGGAGAATCTACTTTGGAGCAAGCCATAGGAGAGTCCCACACCCTCCGACGCTGCAAGGGACATGGCGGTCAGATTGTGGCAAAAGTCTGTTAAGACAAAAGGATGAACGAACTCTTGACTCACCTTGACACCATCATATGAGGACATTTTGGGGCTGACTTGCCCGACCTCGGCTGCTCCTTATTGGCACGTTGCCACTTTGAGCCCTCCCTCGGCTCGGAGGGCTCGGATGAATTAAAACGGTCGGCCCCCGCTGACTCTAGAGGCACCGCCGAGGGCTCGGACAGAGCAGGGTGACCTATTTCCACTAGCTTTGGGGCCACCGTCAAAGGCCTAGATGAGGCAAGGCAGCCTGGCTCTGCCAGTTCTGAGGCCGTCGACGAAGGTTCAGACGTGACGGGGCGGTTCATTTCCGCCGGCTTCGGGGGCGCGCCCTCCCCCTCCTGCCTTGCGACATGCCACGGGAAGGGCCCCACCTACAGCGAAGGCGGGTCCTCGTCCCCGGTGGCCAGATCATCCCATGGGATGGGCAACATGGAGCCATCATCTTCCTCTTCTTCTTTTTCCTCCTCCTCTTCTGATGAGCCATGACGTCACTTCCCTCACTGCAGCTTTGCTCACTGCTTCGACTATTGTTTCTTCTCCACGTCATCCTTCTTCTTCTTCCACTATTCATCCATGGCACGATTCACCGCCCTCATGGCCACATGCTCTGGTAGCGGCGCGACGGAGTCCTAGAAGACTAACCCCACCAGTAGCTCGATGAAGCCCGTGTCCGGCCATATCATAGGATGCCCTAGGGTTAGGTACATGGTGTCGACCTCCCCCATGGCCTCCTTGATGCGCTGCGTGACCTCGCTATTGCGGAGCGGCGCCTGGGCAAGCATTGTCCCGATGAGCTATGCGCTGAGCATCATCCCGTACAGCGGGAGGACATGCGCCATCAGGGGGGCCACCCTTCTTGCGTGATACCCCTCTATGACGCTGGCCCCATGGAGGCCATGGGTCTTCAGGAATGCAATGGTCTCGAGGAGATCACGCATCCTATTCTTCTCCTTGATGGGTGACCCCCATGGCCATGACGGCGGAACCTCCTCGATTAGACGCCCGAAGAAGATAGGCAAGGGTGTGGCAGGTTCATCCTTTAGGTAGAACCAATGTGAGTGCCACCCCTTGTTGGATCTAGAAAGCTAGCAGGGCATGTACACGGTCGCCTGCTGCCCCCAGAGGTGGATGCCCGCGCATCCCATCGGCACCAGGGTCTCCCGACCTCTCTCCTTCTTCTTCATCAAGGAGATGGAGACAAAATATCTCCAGAGCTCAAAGTGAGGCTCGATCCCTAGGTACCCCTCGCACATCACGATGAAGACCGTGATGTGCTGGATCCCGTTGGGGTTCAAGTGCTGCAGCTCGATCTGATAATGGTGCAACAGACCCTAGAAGAACGGGTGAGGGGGAACCGCGAGTCTGCGCTCGTGGAAGAGCATGAAGGAGACAACATAGCAGTCGGGCAGCGTCGGTGCCTCCTCGTGGCCGGGCACAAGCCACTCCGCTGCATCGGTCCTCCCGCAGAGAAGACCATGCTTGGCGAGGCCCTCCATGCGCGCATAGGTAACGTCGGAGCGATGCCATGAATCCATGGAGGATGGAGGTGGCTATGGAGAAGCAAAGGCGGCGGAGGAGGAGCAAAGGCTATAGATCTAGGGCTCTAGTGGTGGACTAGCAAACACGGCAGATCTGAACGGTGGTGACAGAGAAACAAAGAAGGTAAGGCTATGGTTTTGGTGTGCAGAAACATGAAGGGGAGGCCGCTATTTATAAGGTGGAACAGGGCGAGAAGGCGAACCATCCGCATTGATTCACGCGCCCACTACGCCGTGTCATGTCACATCCCTCCAAAGATTGTGCGCACGCAATCGCTGTCCGTGCCCTCAAAGGACACGCCGGATGACGGTTTGCTCGATCGATGGGCCGAGAACCGTCATAGGTAAGGAGGGATATAGAGCTAAAACGCTCATACGGCCCATTTAGGCCTAGGAGTTCGAAGGCCAACCCACCGATGGGTTCACAGCCGCTCCGGGGCACCCTAAGAGCGAGGGGTGGAAAGGGATGGGCCCACTAGCGGCCAGTACTCGGGCGCACGAGCGCCGCAGGCATCCCGGCCTATGTTCGAGTCTGGGTTGGTTCCCACTCCATGGTTTTTCCTCGAAGAAAGGCAACGAGCCCTTAGGACCGGCTAAACGGACCCAAGAACTATATGGACTGACCGCCAAGAGTCTGAGTCGGTCACCAGCTGACCCATGCTAGACCCCTGTGAATGGGAAGTCGAGGCCCCACTCGGACCAGCCCATTAACAGCTCACCGAGCACCATGTTTCATCCATCGAGGAAAAACATGGCACAACTCAGCCCTCCATTTTATCAAAAAAATGCTTGAGGGATGATGATCACAAACATGAGCCAACCCTCGATCGGACCCCTGCTATGCGCGGGGGCTCGAGGAAAGTCGGACTCGTAAGGAGACCGAACGCGCGGTCGCAGTACGATGGCAGACCGATCGGATCCTAGAGACCGAAATCAAGAAAAATCTTTCCGACCTCCCGAATCCTACGGTTACATGTCCCCAAGAAGACCAGTCGTGACAAAAGGGAACCACCGCCCTACCAGGACATGACGTGACCTACAAAAAGAAGGCCAAGGCCCTTAGAGTCCTCCCGTCCGAAAAAGCCTCCAAAGGAGTATTCTACTCCTTCACAGGCTCGGGGGGCTACTGTCGGGTATCGATATTAGGGATACCCAAAGCAAGGAGGTTAGCACCCACACTGACTTCCCTAGATGAAGCAAGATGTATTAAAAGGTCTCGTTCGAGCCTAAGGCTGCGTGGGTCTCACCTAAGGCCGTGGGCTCCGCCTCGCCCGACCCCTTGGGTGCCGACTCTATCTCGCCCAACCCCAAGGACGCGGTTTTCACCTCGCCTGACCCCTTGGGTGTGAGCTCTATCTCGCCCGACCCCAAGACCGCGGGGGTCTCACCCAAGGTCGCAGGCTCCATCTCGCTCGACCCCTTGGGTGCGGGCTCCGCCTTGCCCGACCCCAAGGACACGGTTTCTGCCTTCCCCGACCCCTTAGGTATGGGCTCTGTCTCGCCCGACCCTAAGGCCGTGGGGGTCTCACCTAAGGCCGTGGGCTCCGCCTCGCCCGACCCCCTGGGCGCGGGCTCCGTCTCGTCCGACGGGGACCCATACCGCCTCCAACCACTCCAGGTCCAAGCGTATGGGTCTGGGTCAAAACTCTAACACCAGGGAAGAGACTAGCACACCTCGATGTAACCCGTGGCCATGACAGGCCATACCTGAGGATTCACATAAAAAACAGCGTCAGGCGTGCCAGTGTTGTTCTGCCTAACCCTCGTACGAACGCTAACAGGCGCGTCAGTTCACCACAACGTCCGCCGGGATAAAAATGGAACGCCATGACCGGCAGATGACGCCTGCGCATGGCGCTAGTGGCGAATAGGGCCACGACATGCAGCCGTCCCTGTTGACATCTACAGGATCGGCGGGTCCCGCATGAAGAAGAAGAAGGACCCGGCGATCCTAGAAGCCTTCTTCTCTCTCGTTCTTCTCCTTTTCCTCCATTGTAACCCGTACTTTCCCTTCGTCTATAAAAGGAGAAGCAGGGCACCCCATGAAGGGGGATCCATATCGGCACGAGACCAAACCACGAGATAAAAGCACAAGAGCAGCAATCGAGCTCTCCGCACCCATTCACTCCTTTCATCAGAGACTTTGGATCCTTTCCCTCTCTCGCCTGTCTGTAACCCCTACTGCAAATCAAGTGCCGGTAACATGAGCAGCAGAAAACTGAACGTAGGGACGTTCCGCATGAACCAGTATAAACCCTTGTGTTCTCCGAGCACACCATCCGAGCCAGACGCGAATTTACTCGTCGGTGGTCCGAAAACACCGACAAGATGTCACATTTTATTTCTATTAACATAAGAATCCTACATACAACTTTTCGCATATAATTTACCAGTATAGTATCACGTTTTTACATGTTTGTAAGATATTTCTTTCCTCTTGCGCTCATCTTTTGTGTAGGAGTTGTTGATATTTACTAGTTTGGCAGCAACTTTGTAGTGTTATGTAGTAGCATCCTAGGGTAGCATCCTAGGGTTTACATTCTTAGCAAAATAAGTTTAAAATAGTGATGGCCGGTGCGCGTCAAATCTTTAGTACACACCGTGTTCTCTTCAGGCCCGTCTGATAGGCAGGTGCAGGGAGTGCGACGGCCGGGGGCCCATGGCGTTGGGGGCCCATGAGTATATCCCTCATTACTACGGGTATACAGGCTCATACAGTCCATTTGATGGTGCCGCTTCGTATGATCGTATCCCTGGTCGCGAGCGACCCTTCGTATTCGCCATCACGAGTCGCGACTTCCTTTGCGGTTTCGGTGACGGCGTGCTTCGCGGGAATCTCTGCGGATTGAGGGTGGCCGGCGGTGGGCACGGTGACCTCGTCGGCATGCTGCAGTCCTTCAGCCCTTCAGGTCAGCACTCAGCAACAAGGCGAGCGCACGATCAGCAGGTTCTGGTCTTGCCTCCGCCCTCTGGCGTTCCCTATCTGGCTGTATGTCTCCCTGTCCCTGATCAGTTTTTTTTTTCCAGTTTTGTTGAATCAGTTTGTCAGTTTGACACTCGGCGCTCCGTGACTCTGTGGCCAACGGTAAGTGATTGCAGTTGCAAATTTGCAGTTCCAGTTCAGTTATCAGTTGTAGGAATCTAATTTTCTAAATTCTAATTCAATTATATTTTTTGAAAATGATAGATGCCGCCAAAGAAACATTTGTCGTTATCAAACAAGGAAACAGAGAAAACTAGAAGATCAATAGAAAGAATAAAAAAAAAGGTGCTATGCATAAGTTTTTTTTCCAAGTTCAATGAATGCCGAAGTCAGTCAAGATCAGAGGCAGGAACAAGATCAACCAATAATTGCACAAGCTGATGGCAATGATGGTGGTACAGAAATGCCCGAAGGCGGTTCTTTTAAAAAGCACTAAAACACTACATTTGAGGTAACCATAATATTTATTTTGCCGTTCTTTTTGCTTCTTCAATTCGATGTAATGTCATTTTTTATTGAACTAAATATATACTGCAAGTTATCTCTTATTAGTAGTACTATTATGTATTTGAAACGTCATTTTGAAAGATTAGATTGTTGGGCCCTTTGTGCCTTACTTACACGAGGGCCCTCAAAATTATTGAGACGGCCCTGGTTCTCTTCTCACCTTCAATTTGTCAATTTCACATGTCGTCGTCCATGCTGCGCGATGCGCCAATGCCTTGACATGCATGTGTAGGGGCCTGGCGGCTGGCGGGGCGTGGTGGTCGCCGGTCAAGGCTGTCCCGTGCAGCACTCAGCCGGCGGGGCCAGCTGGCCGCCGATTCCATGTGCTCGTGCGCGCGTGCGTGCCTTGAGAAATTTTGACTGGCAAAGCCAGCCGCGACGTGGAGAAGGCAGATCGATGCCGCCGCGCGCTGTCGTGCGCTGTGCTGGCCGCGCGCGGTTTGGGCGCCGGCGGCGCCGTGGCAGCGCGGACCAGCAGCTGTTTCCACATGGGGCGCACGCATCATGCCTGCATGGCCGCCTCTCCGTTGGTTCTACATGCGGCGCGGGCCCGGGATTCTCACGTGCGATCGTGCATGCCCAGCTAGCTAGCAGCGGCCGGCTAACGGGCGACCGATGCGAGCTCCACGACCTGTATATGGCTCGTTTGCGTGTCCTTAAATTCGGCTTAATCCGCTTTTTTTTTTCATCCGGAACCATGTTTTTCTCTCACAAATTCCTCCAGATTCATCCAGATTTTTCCAAAATTCCTCCAAATGAACGGGGCATGTGATATGTCAGTAGTATAACGTAGGGGAGTAAAGTATCCACGGTTATACAGTGTGGACCTGATCCTGAATGTCGCCGGATCCAACTGCCCCAGTAGTTGTATACTAGGCTATAGTTTAGTCCATGTGGTTGGCTAAAAGGCAAGGTTTGTCGCATGCACAGTTCACATCTGGAATCATCAACATTACAGTTATCGAAAAAAAAATCTAAAATTCCAGCGACTTGATTTTTGGGGTCCATGCAATATAGGGTCTAAACAATCATGTTAGTCCTGTTAGGACCTTGAACCTTATACTTCTGATGAAATACGAGAAAAATATAAGGCCAACTTTTCCAAATGCACGATTCCATGTAAGGGGCCGGGCGCCGAAGTACGACTGAAGAGATAAAAACCGAATCTGATTGTTCTAAAACAAAGATCCCGCCTGCACTTTTCATTGAAAGCTAGTACTAGGGAATAAACTTGATAGAACATTGTTTGTTTTTTATTCTGTTTTTTTTTCATATGTAATTTGGAGATGTCATGTGTACTGCACCAAGTTTTAATATAATCCATTTTTATCCCAAGAAACAGCTCTAGTTATTGACACGGTGCCCATCAAAGCTTTTTATAAATTTCTCATGTGGGCTGGCTTTATTCAAGCAGGAGAGTTATGCTAAGGCGCGAAGCCAACGTGCATGCATAGCTCACAGAACTGAGCTATTCTTATACTATTATTAGTTTGTGGCCGGATTTCCCTCTGACTCTAACGTAATCTCACTCGTGTTTTTTCTTGTGAGTGTATATCGTCTTAATGGAACTTGGAAGTACTTTTCCGTTTAAAAAAATAGGAATATCCTAGTAAAACTAAACCTTTTATTTTTTTCAAAAACAAAAACACAGTACAGATGCTCACACGCGCATGCATACCCACCAGACTTTATGAATGCATGCACCTTGCCCATTTGAGCTAATTGCTTTGTTATCTGAATGTGACAAGAAAAAGTAGAAGCGGGAGAAATGAAACAAGATTGGGCCTAGTTGGGTGAGGCCAGCCCATGCCGTGAAAAGAGCACACGTAGCAGACGACAGGCCCAAAGCGCTGAGACCCGAGCCAAACGGACAGCGAGCGTGAGCTGACAGCTGCGAAAACTCCAGCAAGCAACACTGCCGCAGGCCGCAGGCCGCAGGCCGCAGCTGCCCTCTGTCACTGTTTCGCTTACGAGCGATCCAGCAAGGCAGGAAAAGACATCTTTACCTCCTGGATTTTATTTTATTTTTCGAATTACCTCCAGAATTTTTGAAACTATTTAAGTTACCTCTATATCCTACTTTGAGCTTGTTTTGATGACTATTTTTCTCATTTTCAAATAAAATAATAATAAATACTCCATCCGTTCCATTTTATCTGGCACGAGTTTGAATGACATGGTCTCCTCGATTACACTTTGACCATTCATTTGCTTTACAAATTATATTATTTATGATTATAAACTTATAATCATTGGATAGTATAATTCCTTACAAATCTAATCGTATAAAGTTTGTACTATGATAGTTAAAAATTATTAGCCTAATTATTGGTCAAAGTTTTCAAAGTTTGAATCTTGATATGCGTATGCGCCAGATAAAATAGAATGGAAGTAGTACTTAACAAGATTTTTAAACTACAGAAAATGTCTCTAAACTTCTAAAAGTTCCAAGAAAAATCATATAGATTGTTTTGGGATATGAAGAATCCAAATAAAATATTTAGAGCTCATAAAAATATATCAAGAAGCTTCAAAAAAATTAGATGTACCTCTATAAAAATTGAGAAAAAATACCAAAAAATTATAAAATTTCCAAAATATTTTTATCAATATATAAAGTTATAAGCAAGTTTTCAAAACTTGGCATGGTAAAAATATGAGATGCAACCAGCTGGTTGTGTCTTATGTTTCTTGTTGTAGAAAAGTGTCACCACATTTATACATTAATGTTTTGAAAATTTTCTAGATTTTTTTGCTATTTTCTAGGGCTGCATCTAATTTTGGAAGTTTCTAGCAATTCATATTTTATTTGGATTTTATATATCTCAATTTATGACTAAATTTTATTAAAACTTTTATAATCTTAGAGATATTTTTTGTAGTTTAAGAACTTATCAAATATTTAGCACAACTTTTAACTAAAAAGATAACAAAAGCACCTTCAAAACCAGAGTAGGGATGTAAATTTGAACAGTTTTGAAAGTTCAAGGAGTAAGATATCTGGTTTAGACATTTGATGAAGAAAATTAGAGTGTGACTATAGTTTAGAGAGATAAAATGGTTTTTCCTGCTAAACCTCTTAGAGCATCTCAAGAGTCTCTTAAACTCACTCTCAAAAGCACTATTTTGAGAGCCATTTGAGCAAAAATCATTTTTTTATATCCTTTCACCCTTGAACCATTATTATTCTAAACAATCGTTTAGCCCATTTTCACATTGTTTAATGCTACATGAAGGTGCATCGTTTCCATTTAAACAATTGTTTACCCCGTTTAAACGGCCGTCTTGCCTGTTTAAGTGACCATTTTGTCGAATAATGGCTAAGCGACAAGTGACCAATTGTTTAGCGTTTACGATAACACTACATCAAACAATTTTCTCTATATCTTGTGCATACTCTAGAGAGCTAGCCTCACTTTTCATCTTTGGCTAGCAGGAAATATGGAATAGAGAAAGGCTATATTTGGAGACCTAATTAAAGAACATGTTGAAGGGTTTTTTTCATCAAAATTTCTATTCCTACCAATTAGGAAGGATATAAAAACACTCTTGCAGTTGCTCTTACTTCCTTCATTTGTAAGTCAAACATTTGTATCTTTGACCATCGATTTCAAAAATTATGTATAGGCTCATGACATAAGTTTCAGGATTTATTATGAGAAATATTTTTGTATTATATAATTTATATGTTGTAAAATTGTATTTTTTTTTAAATGGATAGTCAAAGATAGCAATATTTGATTTAGGACCATTAATATATACTCCCTCTATTCCAAATTATAAGTTATTCCAACTTTCTCAAGGGTCAAAGCATCTCAAATTTGACCAAAATTATAGAATTACAAAGATTTATAACATCAAATAAGTATAGTATAAAAAAAATTAATGAAGAATCTAATAATATTTAGTTGATATCATAAATGTTATTATTTTATTATATAAATTTGGTCAAACTTAACATGCTTTGACTCTTAAAAAATTGTAACTTACAATTTGGGATGGAGGGAGTAATTTATATGTTGTAAAACTATAAGATTTTTTTGAAATAGATAACTAAAAATAGTAATGTTTGATCTCGGAAAAAATCAGTGTGACGTGTTAAGAAAACCGGAGTACTAGCTACCGCATGAGCCGATGACCTTGCTTGTTGCTTCCTCGCTGGAGCGAGCGCGGGCGCGACAGTTTAGCTCGAAGCTATTGCCCCTTCATTTCCCAAATCCTTATTCGGTGCGCGTGCGCCCGCAAGGTTAACGACGCACGCGGCGCCTGGAGAAGAAGGGGGCGGGGGCAGCAATGGAGGTGGACGAGGCGGCGGCGACGGAGGTGGTGGTTAGGGTTAGGGTTCGTGGCGGGATGCTTCAAGAATGTCTCTGGCCATAGATTTTGGCTAGCTGGTGCCGGCGGCCGTGACACGGCGGTGGTGGCGGGTTGGCCGACGGTGAGCGAGGCGGAAGCGGCGTTGTCGAGCCACGTGGGGTAGGATAACCGGATGGGCGGGCAGGGGTGAGCGCCGGTGAAGTTAGGGGAGGACGGGTTCGTCCAGCAGGAGTGGTTGGTGGGCAGAAGGTCACTGGCAAGGTCGCTGGCGGCCTAGGCGGTGGTCGAGGTGGGCAGGGGAGGGGACGGCGGAGAAGAAGATGAAGAGTAGGAAAACAGGGGAGAAGATAAATAGTGCGCGGCGGCACGCGCGCGTTGGGGAATAGGGTCGTTGATTTCCCCAGGTGGCTCTCGGCTACGGAACAAGTCACGTCGCAACACTACGGCAATGTCAGCGAACGAGACGAGTTGCAGTATATGCACGCCAGCTGCGGACAATGAAGCAGCAGATAACAAAGCAAAGCTATACCCCCATAGTCGCCGACACTGTCATGGCCACATGGCTGGAGACCCGAAGGGCTCTTGTCCGCTCCCGAGCTGTTTCTCACTTGATGTTTTAACGTCTCTGCCAACATATGCAGAGGTTCCACGACAAGGTGCACACGAAATAGCTAAAAAATTGAGTTCATTCGTCGAAAACACAGTAACTTATTTATCACCACTGCTATGCAAGCTGTAGCGACAGTACCAGGACCGAAGTCCGAAGAAACAACCTCACGTACAGCTAGGCATACCAGGTTTATTATGATCATGAACGACACCACGGCGCCAGTCTGAGAGGCACCAGTGCACCACGGCTCATCACTCCTGTCCCAGGAGCGCGAGGAGCATGCTCTCGTAGTCGCCGGAGGTGTCCCCCATGACAGCGCGCTCCAGGGGCACGCTGTTCCTCTTCTGATACGCCTCCTTAATCAGCTTCAGGTCCACCTCAGCGCGGGTTGTGATGACCCTGGTCAGGGCATTCTCGTCGGTGCCTAGGCCCGCTATGGCCTGCCTGGCGACCTTCTCAAAGTACCTGTCGGGGCAACTGAAGCACCGGATGATTGCCCGCAGCGTTTTGAGGTACTCATCCTTGGGGTCAGCCTTCAGATCCTGTGAATCACGGAGGTTATTAGAAAGCGTCTTATCATGGAATTACTAGAAAAGAGGTGGTGCATCATGCAATTTTTTTGGTTGATAATACTAGGGAGACATGTGAAATTGGACATTGGTAGGTCAAGCAAATGATGAGTACTACTGTGCAGAAATGGAACTCTGACAACAGCAAAACATCAAAGTGAACTGTAACAAAGCACTTTTACAACATCCCCCAATGTTCTAAATGACATTTGAGAGCTGAGTAAACTTTCGATCTACAATCATTAAATCTGATTGATAAGAGTAATACTTCCTTCTAACATCTAAGTGGCAAGGTAATTCTGCAGTGGTAGATAGTAATGATATTATCTGTAAGAAAAATGCCATTTTCACAGACATAAATTCCAGCACCAGATTTTGTGAACTGTGCAAAAGACCTGAGTGATCATGCTAACAATTATTTTAGCAGAAATTAGGAAGGAGTCCTGCCACTCAATATAGACTCGAAATGATCATGCATATATCTACAGATGAATATGAAACTCATTCTCTTTAAAAGACTGAGGAAACATGAACACATTAAATGATCTAGAAAAGAAATTTTGACTGCAGATGTATATAGTTCTGAACATGAATAGCTTTGCTAGAGTGTCATGAAATTTCTGTACCAAAGACCAAACAGAACAAGCTGCGGATGAAAATAGACCAACAAAATGTATTGATCTTATGGACAAAGCAACATAATGCAACTAATCCAGCCATAAGGAACATGGATTGTCAAAAGTGGATCTGAACAGAAACTATTGGAAGAGGTTGATCTTGATGGGAACAAAAACTAAAATGAGTGAACAACTTACCCAATGTTACACATGCTCCTTACTAGTTGGACGGTTGAATTCATAAGTGTATTATAAGATAGTGTAAGAACAGATAGTATATTAGTAAGAGCATGCAGCTTATTATTTTCCTTCAGAATATGAATGGCCGATTTATATTGATGTGGATCATCATACATGTAAATGAGGGACAGCATGCAATGGCAGTACGCACCTTACTCATTTGATAAATGAATAATCTGGTTCAACTGTAATGCAATGCAGAAGCACATATAAGCAGAACAAATGTGGCATAATAAGGTCACATCCTGTACGATTTTATAAAGCAAACAACAAGATAAGTTTATGACATGATATGCACCTTGTTGATTCGGTGGCCAAATGCATCATTGTAATGATTGAATGTAGCAAGCAGCTGAGGTTTGCTCCTAGTGGTGAGGATTCTGATGATCTCATCATCACTGTAAACCTTGTGATGGATCTTCTCATGAAGTAGTTTGGCTTCTGAGTGTGCCAACCTTGTGTTGACCTCTGGTCCATCATAGCGATATGTACTTACAAGTGGCACCAGTAGCTGAAACGAAGAACAAAACAAAGGTTAGGTTAAGTCACAGAATTTGGCAAGTTTCCCTCTCGCAATCTTTTTCCTTTTGTTGAAAGCTCAGGGAGCTTGCAAAAACTAGAATAAGGTTCCCGAATATTGATATGAAAATGAGTGTGCCATCTTCTAAAGTAGTAGACCCTAGCAATACAAATCTTGCATACATCCACACCTAACCATATTTTACCATTGACACAAACAAAATCAAGAAAAGACAAATGGTGGGTTTGGGGGCATCAGATTTTGGAAGGAAGACTGAATTTTCATTTGAGCTTTGCCTTGAGGAGGATAAAAAAACTGCAACTTGGAGTGCTAAATTGTACAGATCACCAGCATGCAACAAAGGCAAAAGACATATATATAATGTATTTTTCATAAAGAACAATCTATATGACTGTGAGTGCAGATACCAGATAGACAGCTGAATCCGACAATTAACAATCTCATAACGAATATATTTTAGATCCACCAACTTACTTAACATTTCATTACACGGTGGGCCAAAATTCAACAACATAAGCATTGCATTTAATGATTCTGAACTCATCTCTCAACTTCGTAAGCTCAACTCACAAATTCACTTCTCGATATCTTACATTAGATCAACATCAAGAAACGAAAATGAACAGATAAAGGTTCGATCCACATTCAGTTACCCTTGGCCAAGGTAACCAGGTAGCAATTCCAAATTTCCAACAGACCGCACACGGACATATCAGATCGAGATATCGAGACTGATTCTACAGGCAAGGAAAACAGGCGAGAGCGAGAACGCATCACCTTGCGGAAGTCCCCAGTGACGTGCGCAGCGATGTCCTCCTCAAGCGAGCGCTTGAACCGCTCGTGATACGCCTGCCTGGCCGCGAAGATCTGCGCGGAGGTGCGCGTGCAGGCGATCTCGACGAGCACGCGGTTCCCGGGCTGCCACTTCCGCGCCGCCTCGTTGGCCAGCACCGCGTCCCGCTCCGCTGGGTCCAGCGTCCACAGGATCACGGCCCTCTGGTCCCATCACAGCCCGGTCAGACACACACACACACACACACACAGAGACAGAGAGAGAGAGAGAGAGAGAGAGAGAGAGAGAGAGATCTGGATGGAGACGGTTGGTCGCGCGGAGGGAGATGCCCGCGCATGTGGCAATGATCAGTGGCGGATCTCTCGCTTTACCTCGAAGTCGCCGGAGATCTCGTCCGTGATGGAGCGGAGGAGCTCCTCGCCGTGGGCCTCGGCGTAGGCGCGGCGGATAGCGCGGCGCTGCGCGGCGTCGCGGTGGCCGAGGATGGAGATGATGAGCGCCTCGTTCGTGCCCCACCCTGCAAGCCCGCGGGAAGACAAACGCACCGTCAGATCGCACGATCGCGCGTCACGCCGCGACCGTACGTCGCGGCCTCGCAGGGATCGCGCGGACAAGAGAAATAGAGAATGCAAGCATCACGCCGAGACAAGGTTTGAAGAGCGGAGGCACTGACCTTGGAATGCCTTGCGGAGCTGCTCGCAGTCATCGGCGACGGGAGGGACAGTGGCTGGGACCTTGAGCGTCGCCATTCCCGGTGACTGTGATGCGGGATCGAGGGGACAGCCGAAACAGGGGGAGCAGGGGCACGCAGCAGGCCTGCGCGGAAATGCAGGGGGAGAGAAGGCGACAGGTAACCTGGGGGAGTGCCTCTAGCGTGTGCACCATTCGGCCGGCCGAATTTTAGCTCAAACCACCGGAAAAATACTCTTGCGACTGAATTACTGTGAAAAAAAATATTATTTCGACTGAGAAAATAAGTTGAATAAGTCGGATACGGGGTAAGCCGAATAAAACCTAATCTGGATCATACTATATAATATAAATTAATATATATTCCTATGTAATGGAAGCTAATAGAAATTTGGAGTAGAACTTGACTCCAAATTTCTTTGTCCATAATACACAGGGCGCGTTTAGTTTGGCAAAGTTTGCACCTGCAAATTTTGCATAGTGCACGATTCTTCACTGTAGTATTTCGTTTGTATTTATGAATTATTGTCCAAACATTGACTAATTAGGCTCAAAAGATTCGTCTCGCAAAGTTAAAGCAAACTATGCAATTAGTTTTTTATTTCGTCTACATTTAGTACTCCATGCATGTACCATAAGTTTGATGTGACGGAAAATTTTCTTTTTGCATAGTGCACTTTTGGAGAACTAAACAAGGGCACACTGGAGTATGTTATGTGTGGAAAACTGGGAGGATCAGTCAAGGCTGTAAAGATTTTTCAGAATGGAAATGTGGAATTACTGGCCTTAGTGGTTAACAGTCAGGCAGCGAGCGTGCTGTATTCATGCCTCGTATACAGCTCATTCTGATCGATATCAGAGTAGGTTGCTTTATGTGGTGTTATTAGTTTCTGTTTTGGCCAGTCATATTTTTTTTGAGGGATTTTTTGCCAGTCATCTGATTTGTTGACGACATTGGGGGGACACAGCATTATTTTTTTTGGCAATACATGCATTATATACGAGAAAATAAAATTTTCATTACTGAGCTCATGCTGGCTTGATAAAAACAGATCGGATACGAACAGATATCGTTGATGTCATATTTATTTTCATATTTATGTTCGGATTCGGTTTCGGACACAGATAGCTGTTGGATACATATGCGAATATGGATTGTCTCGGTAACGGATACGAATAATGAGTATCGAATATGGTATGAATCAGATTCGGTGAATGTCGGATGCAAATATCTATTCGAATATTGAGTAAAAGCGACATATCTATACCTAATAATAAAGAGACAAATTTTTCGCCATACTTTCTTTTCTACCTCTTCCTTCTGTATATTCATTTTACGGTCTATGTTCAATCCATATTCCAGTCCACGTTCAATCCGTATTCCAGTCCGCCGCATTCAATCTATATTTCAGTCCGCTTCCCAATTTCTGCCGTACTCTTTTTTTTTTTTTTTTTGCCTGTTCTGTTTTCCTTTCCCAGTCCACGTTCAACTGACGTTTCAGTTTGCATCGCGTCCCTATTTCGTTTGTGTTTTTTCCCGGCACATCAAGTCCGAACGACAAAAATACCTACAACTGTAAAATAAATGCGCCAAAAATATAAGCCACATGAGGTTTAAATCCAAGTCTCCAACAAATGATTGCATACCGCGCCACATGCTTTATATGACATACAACAAACTGCCTCTTTTTTGGTATGATCTGGCCTATTTATTAGCTGAACTGTTACCGCGTTCACTTGGGACTCCATAGCCCTGTTCGTTTGGCTGGTTCGTATCGTTGCTGGTTCATTTACGTGAGAGAGAAGTACTGCTGGCTGGTTCTGATAAACAATGTTTTTGTGAGAAGGCTGGCCAGCCCAGTCCAGCGATCACACTGCATATGCCCCATGCCCGCCGAGAAACAACAGCAAGATTTTTCTCGCGCGTGCAAGTATGCAATTTTGGATGTGCCTACTTATAAATCGTAGCAGTTTAACATCGGACCACCGTAACGTGCAAAGAAAAATAGCGAAAAATAAGAAGAGATTCTTGATTCCTAGCCCTAACCGACGGAATTGGCGCTACTTGGCTCGTCGATCTCAGAGTCGGCGCTGCCTGCCTTGACGACTTGGCGGAGGCTCCCACCGGCGTCGCGCCTGCGGATCCCGCGGCGGGCTTAACTACACCCCGCCACGGGGCTCTATTACCGCGCCCTCGGCACTGCGCATAAAGATGGCAACGGGGAATTCCCCGTCGGGGGTTAGCACCCCATCCCCGTCCCCGCGGGGACAGACTTTCCCCATCCCCGTCCCCGTCAACACTCACGGGGGAAACTTTCTTTCCATCCCCGTCCCCGTGCGGAGATTTAATCCCCGTGGTGTACTCTGCTAGAGCAGAAAGGGCAAAATCAAACCAGTTTCTAATCTCATAGAATGCAAAGAAAGAATGATACGCTAGTTCTATTCTTTCAAATCCAAAGAAAATACATGCCGAAGAGAAAGAATACTAAAAAAGACTAGTTCTCTCATCTCAGATCCAAAGAAAATACATGCCAGAAAAAAAGTATACTACTACGAGGCTATCCACTCCCTACAGTTCTCAGTAGTCAGCATCTTGATTCTTGAGTCTTGACCACTGACCACGTCCATCTTGCGCCCACTCCTTGTGGATTTGGATGGGGACCATGACAGAGATTTAGGATGTGAGCGGACTGCAGGCAGGACCGCCGAGCGCGGCAGCTCACTCGTACCTGTGGCGGCATGTCCGCGTGGGTATGCGGACAGGGAGCAAAGCCTGGTGGAGACGTGGAGTTCGCCGGCGGCTGGTGTGCGCTGTGCTTGTGCGGGAGCCGGCTAGTGGAGAAAGCAAAGTTGCGGCTGGGGAGAAGAAATGAGGAGCGGTAGAGTTAGGGTTACACAGCTCACATTATATATTCTTGGCTGGCTATTGGGCCTTTAGACGGGCCTTTTACTTCTTCAGTACCGATGGGCCTTAGATAGCGGATCGGGTTTGTGGGGATCGGGGACGGGGGGACTGATCCCATCCCCGTACCCGCCAGACCCGACGGGGACTGATTTCCTACCATTTAAATCCCCGTGGGGGGTCAATTGATCCTATCACCGTCCTCTAATAGGGGAATTCCCCGCGGGGAATCGGGGATCGGGGCCTCGTTGCCATCTTTAACTGCGCATCTTGCCATTGTCACAACCAGCGGGCGAACGAGGAAACGCAGGCACGGCAACAAGGTGGAGCATGGGTGCAGGCCACGACGGCGAGGCGTCGTCGAAGCGCGGTCGCCCACGACAACGAAGTGTTGTCGGAGCGCAGCTCGCCGCGGTTGGAGAGCAATCACGTGACGAGATGGTGAGGTACCACTGTAGTACGGACGCGGGCCGCACCGGCGAGGCAGAGTGCGGACGCGGGCGCGGTTGTCGTGCAGACTTCCTCTGTGGCTCCTCAGTGCAAGCACGGGCACACCGAAGCGAGTTGGAGGCGAGACGAGAGAGGCGATGGGAAGGCTTCCGCAAATCAACGAAGAGGAATGATGGAGGATGGAGGATGGAGGCGTGTGTCCGTGTGGTACAGGAGAAGTTAACGTGGAGAGAGAAGGAGGAGGAAAAATATGAAAAAAGAAGAAAAAAATAGAAGGGTGTTAAAAAAGAGTTAAATGTACGGTAGGTTCATTAACTTTTGGTCGTGTGTCATCTCGGTCCATCAACTTTTAAACTGTATTTTTAGGTCCATTAACTTTTGGTGGTGTGTCATCTAGGTCCATCAACTTTTAAATTGTATTTTTAAGTCCCTAAACTTTTTAACTGGTTCACAGTAGGTCCATATAACTTTATTTAGCGAATAGATCTGACATGGCACGCTAAAAAAATAGCCACCGTGGAGTACAAGACGAGATCACCATCCGAAGATAATCTTCAATACGAAGAACCTGATGGGATCACCATCTAGGGTTTCTCGAGCGGCGGCTCAACGGGGAATAAACTCCACAATAAAATCCAGTCTAATCTACCCGGTACAAGGCCGAAGACCACAGGTAAGGCACGCAGGCCACCTGACCCAAACAAAACTTGAACTCCATCAGCCCAACTAGGACCGATTTACCCTGAGTCCTTGATTCGGCTAACATGCACGGCACGTCCAAACGCAGCCACCAATTTGACTCACGTAGGCACTAAAAGCTAAATGCTAGATAAAAGATCGTGTGTCACAGCTAGATAGAAAACTAATGCATGGAAATAATAAAAATACTACAGCAAGGATGCTAATCACGTTGGAAAAATTTCATTGATGATCTCCACCTCTTTAGAATTAGCAGTGATATATTTTGTTGGCTTCATTTTCTCTTCCTTTCCACGCAATAATAAGGCACCTCTATAAAATATCTTAGATGACAGTTCAACAGTTGTAAATTTCTCCATGTCCATAATATATTTATCCTTAAAAATAATAGTCCCAAATTTAAGATCAGAGGATATTAACGATTTACCAGCTGCTACATTTCAATTCTTGCTAGACAAGTCTCTATGAACATCTTGAGGAGCTATGGACTCATCACCTACTCTACGGTGGCTGCTTATTTGGCGTGTCATGTCCGATCTATTCGCTAAACGAATAGGCATGGACCTATGGTGAACCAGTTAAAAAGTTTAGAGACCCAAAAATGCAATTTGAAAGTTAATGGACCTGGATGATACACCACCAAAAATTAATGGACCAAAAAATATAGTTTGAAAGTTGATGGACCTGGATGACACATAATCAAAAGTTAATGATCTAAAAATACAGTTTGAAAGTTAATGGATCTAGATGACACACCACCAAAATTTAATAGATCTACGGTGCATTTAACTTAAAAAATTCAGTAGAAGACTCTATTTTGCCAAACGTACACTGCACTGAACAAAATTGATGACATGGTTTCCTAACTTAATTTTTCAGCTTTCCGTGCTTGTTCGTTTCCAGATGTCCGCATGTCCGATTCTATTTTTATAATCCCGGCTTTTCTCCGAATCCTTTTTAGCCAAAATAAGTTATAAAAACGGAAACAAGAGGGGTTTTCTCATCCGTTTCTATCCGCTTTCTGTCCCATCAGCTATTATAAAAGATGCAGCTTTCTTATTAGCCACCGAAAAAGTTTAAATTCCCTCTCGACCATCCCTTTAATTTTTTCGACCTCTATATGCCACTGCCGTTAACTTTTCCGGTAACCGGAGCTTCAAATGACCCTTTTACCCCTCTTATAGGTGGACCCCACGCGTCAGCCTTTCATCTTCATCCTATCTTCTTCGAGCAGGCGGAGGAGGCCACGAACGAGTGCGGTTGTGTGTTTGGAGCCGTTCCGTGCGTCGGAAGGTGCGCTCGCTGTCCCCATTCCGCACGCACTAGCGGTCCACGTCCCACGCGCCTGCAGCACTACCAGTGCTGAAAGCCAGAGTACACCGACGACCCGTGCCAGAGCGTGAAATTTTTGCACTTTGGTCCCTTTTGAAAATATTTTTTATAAAAAGACCTATGCCAAAACGTTTGCTGAAAATAGACCATTTTTTAGGCGTCTTAGAACATGACGCCAAGGTATAAGGGTCGGCGTTGACTGACACGACGCCGAGGTCTTGCCACGTCACGGACGACCCCGGTCGATGGCGACACGGTGACGCATGGGGTCCGACACGTCGGCGTTGTGTCAGCCAACGCCACAGGCCCAACCTCGGCGCGGTGGGACTACACGCCAAGCTATTGGCACCATCCGGCACGCGGCCCAGGCGGCCCAACAACGCTTCGTAGCCCAATAGCTCAGCGCGGGGTCACTTAACGCCGAGCCACCAGACTCGGCGTGGCCCGACTCAACGCCGAGGTCTGAACTCTTGAAGCCGCGCCGCAACCCCCTTCTTCTTCCTCTCTCCATTCTGAAAGCATCGGCTCTGCTCTCTGTTCGTCTCCCCCACGGCCCCTAGGTGCCCGAATCTCATCTCCCGAAGCTTCCTCGAGGTAATGGTCCCTCCCCTCCTCCAATCTATCTGCGTAGATGTGCTTGCATTGTCTCTAATCATGTGGAATCATGGGTGTATGGTGTTTTGGTATATGTGTATTTGCATTTGCAAAATATATGCACTATACCACAGCCCAGATTCAGCGTCGGTCGGTGGGTCGTTATAAACCGTTTCAGCATCTTACGGTCGGTCGTTATAAACTTATAACGACACATATATGAGTCGTTGATACTGGCGACGTTAAAAACTTTTAACGTCGGACCGACTTTTAACGTCGGACCGTCTAACGATATGCAAAAGATATAACGACAGATCTTCTGACGTGGTTTATAAACTTATAACGACGCACCGCCTGATGATATATATTTATAGCGACCCACTGTCCATCACTATGCATACAAATAATTAACATATAATATTATGTGCTACTGTTTATATTTTAATCATACAATCAACAGTAGCATCTCATACATTCAAATAACACTGTCATGAAACACATAAGCTAGACCAGAAAGAGCTCACAAGTTATATTAAATCCATCATAATTTGTCATGCCATTTTACACACAATTCATGGCAAACAAAAGCTAAGATGAAACAAGTTTGGCCAAAATGGTAGACGTACTAGAGATACGGTTCCACAACCCATATCTCATAGTTTGCTTCCACACTTTACAAAATGATCCACCTCTAGTAAGTCCAAACAAATGTTTTCATCTATAGCTAGGATGTTCAAAACACGTCATCATGAGCACTTTGATCCAATCAGTGGCTGCACTCTACTTCCAGCTATTTCCTCCCACCACCTGTAAATAAAAGTTGAAATTCATAAAGAAAACTCAACCAAAAACTTCATAAAAGGCACCAGTCAGCTGGAGGCACAAGCACCCAGCACAAGGCAGCAAGCAGCACAATTGGTATTCATGGAATGAAAATTCATTTATGATGCATATTAATTTCAGATTTCATTTCACAGCCACCAGACAATACATTGACTATGGTTTCAACCTAGCAGGCACTATGCACACAGCCACAACATGGAGGGATCACATCTACTCAGGCATACAGCAGGGATCACATCTACTAAATAAAGGAATTGTTCTTCTGGAATTTAGAATTTCTGAAAATATTTAGATAAATAATAGCAGTTCTCCATATGACTCTTCTACAACATGGCAGCAATAGTTGTTTCTATAGAAATTGGTTTAGGTTATCACAGACCATCTGAAAATCAGCAAGATGCACACATAAAAGAAACATCGAAGCACCACTGCATGTTGGTTAGATCATGTCAGCATGCTTGGAAGGGGCACCAGTCACCAAGCACTAACATGTAGGAGGTACAACTATACTCTAGTTTTCCATTCACACAATCAGCATGCTTGCTAGATCATGTCATTTTGGGCAAAGTTTCAGATTGCTAGATCATGTCATTTTCATTTTCATATGTACAAAGGTTCATAGTTTCATGCAAGATGTATGATCTCCTAAATGACATGTAGATGGAAAAATTCAGAATAGCACACCTGTTCCATGGGATGATTTTTTAGTCTTGCTGACCTTGAGCTGTTAGAAATATCAACAATTAGAAAATCTGGGCACTCATTACATATGAAAACGACAAACAATGACAAGTGTTGTTTGTTACCCTGTTATATGGCCATGCAATTGACAGGTCCTTAGCATCAGCCATGTCTTGCACACCAGGATATGGACGAGGTACCTTTGCTTCCCTTTTCATCACATACCTGATAACAACTTCACAGTGTTTCCTTCCAAGAGTGTGGCCTGCACACATGGTGCTAGGATTTACTGAAATAACTATTCCCTTGGCCACAGGTTCATCTCTTTGGAGTGCATATAGTATAACTTCGTTGCCACACTGAAACAAACAATGTACTTATGAGAATTGTATTCATTAAAAAATCACCATTGGACTATAAGCAAAAAAAATGAAAAACAATGAGAACATTACAAGGTCAGCATGTGAGATGCGATTTGCATCACCATTCCTTGATGGGGCTGCACCGTCAGGGCTAGACTGAGGGGACTGGACAACTGGGGCTGTAGGAATGGGGTTAGACTGAGGTGGCTGAACGTCTGTGGCTGTAGGAATGGGGCTAGAGTGAGGGCGCTGCATAAATGAGGCTGCAGGAAAGGTGTTGGGCTGCACAAATGGGGAGCTGCTCGATCGGTGGGGCTGCTGGACTGGTGAGGCTAAGTTGGTCCTACGCACAAGCACATATTCATACTCATTAGAGTTATCTGCATAGGCACCATCTTCAAGAAATTCAGGAGCATGATTTGTCTGGACATAATTTTCTTCAGATCTTGGGCTCTGTAAGCAAAAAAGTGGGATGTTAGAGCCATTCTGGGACAACATAAGAACTTAGGAAAAAACTTCTGTGACATATTAAGCAAGTCAACTTATCTCAATCATATAAACTCTCCTAGTAACAAAAGAGTTCATGTGGTTAATTACAATCAACAACTGCCATGCTCAGGCCACGCAAAGTAGTACAGTAAGTACTCAGGACAAATGAAGTCCAAGTGTCACTGTGCAGTTATGGTGACTAAAATTAAGTATAAAAGACTACAGTCACTTTTCAGTTAGCCTAAATTATATATATAGCACCAGAAGCAAACAGCTAAAGTATAGAGGATGTACAAATCAGAGTATAGATATAGCACCAGATAAAGCAAACTAGCTATTGATGGATTAATAATTCAATTCAGAGGATGTACAAATAATTTACCCCATGGTGTCGTGAGTTAGAGCCATTCTGAGAGACATTTTCCATACTTGACCTTTCACGTGCCAACCTTTCACGCGCCAATTCAGCTTCTAATTCTGCTATGCGTTGTTCTAGAGCTGCTTGCTGACTTTCTTTCCTCTTACACTCTAGAACTTGCATTTGAACCCTTGTTGGTGTGTAGCCCTTCACTCCTGGTGCACCAATAGTTTGGGGAGTTGGTCCTAGACCTAAAACCCGAACACGCCCTTTCGGTTCCTTTTTTCCACAAGCAATGGCAAATGCATCGCCTTCTTGGATGGTTCTCTCTGTCAATTCAGGCTGAGCTTCAATAACAGATTTAAGTTTATTCTGCACAAACAAAATATCATTATTAATTTGCCAAAACCAACATTTCAGACAGTGATACTTGTTCAAGGAAAAACTTACAATAATTGGTTCTGCATTCCTCGATGGGATTCCATTTTTCCTTGTATGTGTTTTGATATATAGTTCATCCCTTCGAGGAGGGCGCCCAAGTTCATTAGCCTACAAGTGTTTCAGTTTTAGTACTCAAGAAAGGTAGCATGCCTATTATAGTTTGACATACCAGGTAGATAATAGTTTGACATACCAATTCATGCCTGTTACAAGCAAAGCTCTTGCTACCAGTTGTATGATGTATGGACAACTTTGCACGGTTGGCTTTGGCAATTTCTGAGCGAGTCTATGATAGAAATGGCTTTGTCAGCAACCAGCAAGTTGTAACTAGCAAGCAGCAACACAGGAAGCAGCAAAGATGGCTATAACCAGCAATCAACAAGCAGCAACTAGATGTTGTTTTTTCTTGAACAAAGCAGTAACTAGGAGTAGTTTACTTACTTCAGATTCTGGAGTTGTCCAATGATTTTTGAGAAACTTCCAATCATCATCATTCAGCCTATCACCTTGTTGTTTTCTTATTTGTTCTTCTGTTATTTTGCCTTTAAAAAACTTCTTCTTCAGGTTTGCTTTAAAATCCTTCCATTTCTTTCCAGCAGCAGTCAAAAACCAGTTAAAGGCTTTATCATCAATATCATAGAATTCCTAATGTGTACAGAAAAGTAGCAAATGAGTGCTTATAGAGTAATAATAATTCAATGTACAACAAGACAATCAGCACAACCAAAAAATACCTTTATGTTTGCCCATACTGCATCCTTTATCTCAGGTTCAACAAGCCTCCAATCAGCATAGGCAATTGATATTTTCTGTCTCACACGGATCCCAACAGCACCAGAAAACCTCCTAGCATTCTCACCAATGGGCTGACCATATTCATTGACCATAACTTTGATTTAGAGGCATCCCAGGTTTCCTTGCAAAGACTTCGTCCAATTTACTGATACCTCTTCCATTCCTCTTCCCTTGTGTATTGCTGTGAAAATCTGCTACAAGTAACTTGAGAAATTAGATGCAGGCACAATGAAAATCTGTTGTAAATAATTTGAGAAAATTTTACAGGATATACAAGACCTTCATTATCACTTAAGAAATCTCCCGTTGATTCACATTCCCAATCATCTTCAGCTAAATCTTCCTGATCTAAATCTTCTTCAGCTAAATCTTCTTCAACTTGCTCATTCGCAAGTGTTGCATGGCTTGTTTGTGTCCTTGGTCGTAGATTGTGAACTCTTGCTTCAACACTTATGTTATGAGTTCTCTAAAAGGAAGTAGTAGAACAATTTGTGTAAATATCAGCAGTATTAAATATCAGCAAACTCATTGCGGTAGAACAATCTAAATAAGAGATGACCTTTCTTCTTTTGTTAGGTTCATTGCACATATTCATAGCAGGGAGACCAAGCGATGCTAGAAACTCGTTGTTGACTGCTATCTGTTCATCTCTCTCCTGCTCATACACGGTTAGGTGGCCCTTGTTACTATTTCCTCTTGCGCTTGCCATTTGTTTTCCTGAAAAAAAGACCCAAATATCAGCAGCCTATGGAAGGGGGATCAATAAAACAATCAATAACCAAAATCAGTAGCATCAGCACTTAAACAACACTTACTTTGTAGGCTTTTTTTTAGTCTTTTGGGGAACAACAAGTGTTCCATCTATATCAGTTCTAACAGAAGGGACCACCCCATTTACAATATCCACTGTCACATTTGCACTTAGATCATGCAATGGCCAAGCTAATCCATTATCATTATCCATGTGCTCATTCTCTAAATTATCTAAGTCATACACATCTCTTGGTTTTGATTGTCTAACAGCAGCCCACTCATTATCAATTGCTTCAGGAACATAGTATACTTGGATTGCTTGTGAGGCTAAAATGAAAGGTTCATCTGATATCTTTTTGCCCATATTGAACAAATGCTTAAAGTTAACAGATGTAACCCCCAAATTATCAGTTTTTACCCATTTGTCCTGCACACGGTTGTCAACCCAAGCACACTTGAAACGAACCACATTTCCTTTGTGATGATAATTTAGTTCAACAATTTCCTTTATAATTCCATAATAGGCATTTTTTATTACTGTACTGTCATCATTATTGCCACTATCAAAGGTTGTTGCCTCAGCGACTACAGCAACACCACTATTTTGAATAGGTCTTCCCTCATCATAGGATTCTGTGTGGAAACAGAATCCATTAATACTATAGCTATTGTACTTGCGTGCATTCAACATTGGCCCCTTGGCCAAAATTTTTATCTCATCTGGTGCTTCCTCACACAGTTCTCCCACCTGTGATAATGAAAGACTACTATTAAAATACGTAAAATCAATCACAAATAACAAGCCCTAAGTTTTAGTTTCACTTACATGCAACCTAAACCACTCATGAAAGGATTCATGACGCATGCGGTTGATGTCCCGTTTATTTCGATGGCCAATAGAGGAAAGAGATTGATCATGCTTACTGCAAAGGTTAATTATTGTGACTTTAGAATGTAGGTGAATTTGATTATATGATGTAAATGATTTTGATAACTTACTCCAAGTAAGGCGCAATGTTGTCATAGTTGAACAAAACATATCTATGAGCTTGCACCCATGTCTTGTGGTCCAAACTAAATGTGCATTTTCCAGCCAAAACCTTGACCAATGCTACGGAAGAAAGGAGGTGTACTGTTATCTTCATCTATTCTAGATTGACGGCCAAATTGCCCCACACCATATAGATAGCGAGAACAAAGTGTAAGGCACCCAGTGAAATTAGACCACTCCATAATTGATCCCTCGGGATGACTTTTTGTACGTACAGAACCCTTTAATCTCATGAGACACCTATACACATAAATAATAGGCACATTAATTGATAATGCCATATAACTAGTAGGTTTGTATACATATTCAGCAAGACACAGGGCCTAAGATAGTTACCTCTCCACGGGCCACATGCTGCGAAAATGGACTGGACCAGCTATTTTTGCTTGGGCAGGAAGATGTACCATCAAGTGTACCATAATGTCAAAAAAAGATGGAAGGAATATAGTCTCAAGAAGGCTCAAGGTTTCAGCTATGTCAGCCTCTAGACTTTCCATATCACTTATTCGAATGATAGGGGCAGAAAGTTTCTTAAAGAAGTTACATATACGAATCACTCCAGCACTGACTATTTCTGGTAGTATTTTTCTCACAGCAAGTGGTAGCAAGTGTTGTAGAATAATGTGGTTCTCATGACTCTTAAGCCCAAATACCTTCCTCTCATTGACATGTACATTATGTCGTATATCAGATGCATAACCATCAGGAAACTTCACCCCTTTTAGTACTTGACAAAATAACTTCATCTCATCGGGACTCATTGAGTATGGTGCTGGTGGTAAATAAAATTGGTCCTCTACTTCAACTGGGTGAAGATCAGTTCTAAGACCTAGAGCTTGAAGATCTAGGCGAGAATTCAAATTATCCTTTGACTTCCCAGCAGTGCCCAAGAATGTGTTCACTAAACTTTCACTAACATTTTTGCCTATGTGCATAACGTCAAAATTATGTCGCAACATCAAGTCTTTCCAATATGGAAGCTTGAACCAAATAGATCTTCTTTTGAAAATGACTAATGGTTCACCTTCCTTGCGTTTCTTTCTTGCTGGTTTTTTCCTAGATGGATCCTTGCCATAACTATTGCTAAGCTCTTTAGTGCACTCCAAATTTCCTCCCCAGAAAGTGGTTTAGGTGCAGGCCTCAACTCAGTTTTACCACCAAATTTATTGGCGTCAAACCTAAATGGGTGATCTCCATGCAAGAATCTTCGATGACCCATATAGCAAGTCTTGGTACCATTACCAAGTCTAAGTGAATCAGTAAAGAAGTGGCAATCAGGACATGCTGCTTCACCAGATGTGACAGATCCAGACAGATATCCTAGACCTGGGAAATCAGTAATAGTCCATAATACTGCTGCCCGTAACTGGAAGTACTCACCCCTAGAAGCATCATAAGTTCTAACACCATTTTCAAACATATCTAACAAGTCGTTGACAAGTGGCTGACAATAGAGATCCATATCACCACAAGGAGAATCTTTACCAGGAATCAGAAAAGACAAGATGAAATTTGATTGCTTCATGCACATTGAAGGTGGGAAATTGTAGGGAATACAAATACCAGGCCAAATGCTGTAGCTGTTATTCATGGTTCTAAATGGATTGAAGCCATCGGTGGCAAATGCAAGACGAATATTGCGGCTATCTGCAGCGAAGATTGGATGCTTTTTATCGAAGTCCTCCCATAGAGGGGAATCTGCAGGATGCCTTAGGAGACCATCTTTTTTTCGGTCTTCATCATGCCACCTCGTGAGGCTTGCTGTTTTAGAGGATAGAAATAACCGTTGGAGACACTTCTTTATTGGAAAGTAGCGAAGAACCTTCTTGGGAACATTATATACATGTTTCCCGTCTAGAGTCTTCCTATTTGATTTCCACCGTGAAGCCTTACACTTTGGACATGCATTCAAATTTATGTTCTCCTTCCAATAGAGAATGCAATCGTTTTCACATGCATGAATACTAATATACCCAATTCCTATGGATTTCACCAATTTCTTAGCTTCATGAAAGGTTTTTGCTATTGCTGAACCATCAGGGAATGCATCATTGAGCAGGTCTAATAGTATGTTAAAAGATTTATCAGACCATCCTCCAAGAAGTTTGGTGTGTAGTAATCTAATAAGAAATCGGAGTTGGGTATATTTCTTGCAACTAGGGAACAGTTCTTTGCTATTTTCTTCGACCAACTTTCGAATAGCAACTAGGTCCTCACAAGGATCTAGATCAGGACTGTTGTCCTCAAAATCACCTCTATCGTCTAAGCCACCAGCTAAGTCCCTAAGCAAACCAGAGATATCATCATCTTCATCAGACTCATCCATAACCTCAACACCATCACCATCACTGTCACAGTTCCCATGGTTCACAGAAGGGGTGGGTTCTCCATGTAAATTCCATGTTCTGTACCCTTTTAGAAACCCATCACATATTAAGTGTTCGCGGATTTCACTAGCCTCTTTCTAGAAAGAGTTGGAACACTTTCTACAAGGACAAAGTATCTTGCTACCAACAGCTGCATTACTAAATGCAAAAGCTAAGAAACGGTTCACCCCCTGCAAATATGCCTTGCCATGCCTACATAAAAGTTTTATGTTAAATGCCCACTCTTGCTATGTAGACCGCTTTCCGTATTTGCTATGTTACTGTATTTACCTAGCATCATCATCAATCCAGGATTTATCCATCAACCTTTATTAGGGACAACTAGAAGCTGACCAGAACAAGCTGCATCGAATTCAACACATTGTGCATATATATCATCAATTGCATCCAGCATAACAAGCACGGGTAAGACCAGCAGCAACAATGGTAGTGAAGTGGTAGAGAGCACTTTACCTGATACTCCTGAGTCAAATTCACGAGCTGGCTCCTACTACTTGGTGACAAGGCGCCTGTAGATGCTACGGCTTTTGTTAGGGCAAAGGTCCAAGGAGCAACTTATTCTTGTACGCCTCAGTCAACCACGAATATAACCTGCTGGATAAAGGAAACCACAGATCCATGAATTAGCGAGTAATTAGGAAGGGAAGTATGTCAACAGCTGTGGTATAGAGGGGGCTGGACAATGACCAAACATAAATAACATAGTATATTAATCTTAGTATATATAGGGATCAACTATATATTTAATATACTGAGTTTGTATGATATAAAAGTACTATTTTTTTTTACTAGTCAGGGTCATTTAATTTGTCCTTGATGGCTTTCTTCCTTCAAAAAAAAATTGAAATGGCTCTCTTTTAGGTATTAGGATCATCCTTCAAAAATAAATAAAAAAGCATAAGCTACAGCATACTAGCATACTAGCTACAGCATATAAGCTACAGCATACTGCTGGACTAGGCAATTATAGTATGCATCGATCAGCTGAAGCTTACAAAAGCACAAATTATAGACTATAAAAATCTAGTGCTGAACTTGGGAGGGGCCGTGGCCACTGCTGGCCCCCTTGCCTCCGCCAGTGTGCAGAGGAGCATGCAATCTTGGCCGCAATGGCCTGAGAGCCGGAGCTGCAGAGTCCGAAGAGATCCTACATTCTCATGAACCTGATTAGTGAAGTAGTACTAGCAGCTAGCAAATCAGATGGCTTTGGAGGCCCTCTTGGGATCTACCGAATACAACAACAGCAAATACAAGTGCAGACGGAGATGCCATACAAGTGCAGATGGAGATGGCGGCTCCCTTCTTTGGATCTGCTGTGCAGAGCGAGGCAGGGGGGAGATCTGCCTGTGGCGGCAGTGCAGAGGACAGGAACACAGAGGGGTAGGGGTGTGGGTGCAGAGGAACCCGGTGGGGCTGAGGTGGGCGGAGGGAATGGCGAGCTACCTGGAGACGACGTCGAGCTGAGGTCGCCGGCCGAGCTGTGGTCGCCGGTGGGGAGCGGGCGAGAGCTGAGGTCGCCGCCGGGAGGGGCCGACCTGAGCTCGCCGGCCCGCAGACTGACCGCGCAGAGGAGATTTGGGGGCACCGTTGAGAGGGGCCGGTGGCCGGTGGCCAGCCGACGGCGGCAGGCAGGCCGCTCGTGTGAGGGCGTGTGCAGGGCGACGCTATTTTTTTTTCTTCGATTGGCTTCGGGTGGCGGCGTGGTGTGCGTCAGGGGAGAGGAGTGCGGTGGATTTTGGGGTTCCTGCTCTGAGTGCCCAGCAGGCGGGAGATAGAAAATGGGCTGACCCATTGGCGGGCTTTGATTTTTTTTTTCTGTCATGTGGGCCTATGTTAAAAGGTTAGGCGGGAAGTGGGCTAATCCAGTGCGCGAGTGGAGTCCATCTGTGGCGACGACCGGTGGGTCGTTAAAAGAACGATATAACGACCGACCATCCGACGTTGAATCGAAATAGAATTAACGTCCGACGACCTGTAGTCAAAATGAGATATAACGACCTACCGTCCGTTACAAATCATTAACGTCTAACTTTCCGACGTTAAATCGACATTTTTAACGACCCCCAACTGACGTTGATTTTGGGCTGTGGTGTAGTGATGACATATCATTCTAGGGAACTCACATCGCCCATAGTGACGGATGCGTGGTCACTGTGCTGCCAATTCCCTGCCTGACCACCGTCCAACGTCAGCCAATCGGCGTTAGTTGACTGGCACTGCTCCGCCAGCCCCTCACATGGCCTCTGTCAGGGGACCCTCTGAGCATTCCGTCCGCTCGAATGGGACTAAAGACAAGAATGGTGCACGACGCCCACACGTATGGTGCAGCGGCCAACAGGACCCCGGTATGACGCCGCTGCCTCCACGTTCTACAGGGTCAGTGGGACCCACGCAAAGAGGAGGACGTCACATCTCCGGGAGCCTTATTTTCTCTTTCCTTTTTTTTCTCTTCCCTTCCGCTATAACCCCTGCTTTCCCTTGACCTATAAAAGGGAAAGCATGGCTTCCCACTAAAGGCATCGCACATCGATTCATCGAACAAACACATCGCGTATCATACCGCATCACCACAAAGACTTGGGAGCCCCTCCCTCTCTCGCCAGTTTGTAACCCCCTACTACAAACTCAGTGCTAGTAATACGAGTAGCTCAAAACTGGACGTAGGGACATTCGGCCCGAACCAGTATAATCCTTGTGTCCTCTTAGCACACCATCTGGGTCCAACGCGCAATATATAAATTTACTCGTTGGTGCTTACTCGAAACACCGACAGCAGCCATCTTGTCATCGTGGCTAATCAGCTACACGCTGTCCACCTCCAGAGCGTGGATTGCATTCCAACGCTCTCTGCAAGAGGCCCTGGTGTGGCAGAATTTCGTATTGGCGTCGCCTTCCTAGAGGGACCAGAACTTCCCTCCTTGCTTCTAGTACGTGGCCCGCTAGGCGATGAGCAAGGCAAGGCAGTCATGGCACAGCTCGCGCAAACGCCGTTCACCTGTAGACATCACCCTAGACTCCTCATAGATGTCCAGAAGCAACACAATAAAGGAAGCATTGTTATAGTCATCGGGCCAGGCATGGTGTTTCCTGGACCAGGCCTTGGCGCCATGGCAAAGAGCCTTGATCCATCCCACCAGACCGTTAGTCGAGTCTGACGGTACAAAAGCTCCAGACCAGACCGGGAGGACAAAGGGGAGGAAGGTCGGGTGCTTGAGCCATGCATTTTCAAAGCAAAACTGAAGGATTTGGGGATGGAAGTGGGCGTGGTGAGAATCAGAGGAATGTGGTCGGAGGTAGAACCGAGGCGAGAGTTGAGGTTGGAGTTGGGGAAGAGTTGGGCGAATCCCCCGTTGATGAACGCGCGGTCGAGCCTAGCTATGGTGAGCACTGCTCGCTTGTTAGACCAGGTGTACAGATGATCCATGAGAGGGAGCTCAATTAGGGCGAGGCCATCAATCACCGAGTTGAACTTGGCTGCCAACCTTTGATCAAAGTTGGCGTTATTCTTGTCCGCAGGGGCGCAGGTGCGATTAAAGTCTCCAATGACGAGCCAGTCATGTCATTGGGGGGGACATGGCATCGAGGTCCTCTAGGAAGGCATCCGTGTCCCTGTGATCCGAGGGGCCTTAGACATTGGTGATGGAGAAGGAGTAGGCGAAGGTGGTTGAGGTGAAAGGGATGGTGATGGAGTAGGTGGTCTGGGTTGGGGCGCCCGCCGTGACGACCCCAATGTCCCAGGCAGTGAGGATGCCCCTGGATCTGTTTGCAGGGACAAAGTCAAAGCCGGTGAGGTAGGGGAGAAGGAAAGATTTGCATTTGTGCATGTCAATGTTGTGGAGTTTGGACTTCTGCAAACAAACGATGTGAGGGTGAGAGGTGGAGATGGTGTCCCGGACAGCGTCGCACTTGTCCTGGTGACTGAAAGGGTCAAGATGGCGACTAGAGGGGAGGTGAATAGTCCTTTTTAAAACTTAATCACGTTGGCTAACCGAAACAAGTGCGGAATTAAAACTATCGGTCTAGCCAAGACTACACCCCTCTATCTATGTTCACTAACACCTTGTAAAGATACTAATCAAGCAACAAAGGTGTCGGGCTAGCTAGAGCTCACCTAACCAATTCTAGGAGCAAGGTCACACAAACCTATGCCACTAGTACTTTAAGCAACAAGGGAGCTCCTACACATGCTAGTAAGCAAAAGCACAAAGCTAACTAAGCTCACTAGCAATGCTCAATAACAAGGCAACCAATGCCAAATTAGAGAGCGCAATTACTTAGCTACACAAACTAAGCAATGTGACTAACAAGGTTACACAAACCAAAATAGCCACGCAAGGGAGCTACTTCTATTCTACACAAGCAAGAAGATAATTAGCAAGCTACACAAGCTAACTAATTATTAAAGCAACAACACAAGCTCAATGTATATAAAAGTAATTGCAAGCTTGTGTAACGAGAATGCAAACCAACGGGAAGAACAAGGTTGACACGATGATTTTTCTCCTGAGGTTCACGTGTTTGCCAACACGCTAGTCCCCATTGTGTCGACCGCTCACTTGGTGATTCGTTGGCTAATTGGCATCACCCGCTAAGCCCGCACGTCGGGCGCCACAAGAACCTACCCCGGAAGTGAGGGTAGCTCAATGACACGCTTTACTAAAGTTGCTCTTCGCGGCTCCCGCGGGGCGAGCACAATGCCCCTCACAAAGCACTTCTCCGGAGCGCATCACAAGCTTCTTGCGAGCTTCAACGGAGACCACCACCAAGCTGTCTAGGAGGTGGCAACCTCCAAGAGTAACTAGCACCACCAGCTTGCAACTCGAACACCTAGTGCCACTCGATGCAACCTCACGATGCAATCGCACTAGAATCGCTCACTCACACAATCGGATGATCACTATCAAGTATGTGTGAGATGGAGGGCTCCTAAGCACTCTCAAGCATGGACACAAAGTCCCCCAAGGTGCTCAGCACCAGCCATGGCCGAAGGCCACTTCTATTTATAGCCCCATGGGCTAAACTAGCCGTTACCCCTTCACTGGGCAAAAGTCGGGCCGACCAGACGCTCTGGTCGAGTTGACCGGACGCTAGACCCCAGCGTCCGGTCGCCCGCAGACGGCCACGTGTCCTGATTCCAACAGTCACTTGACTTGACCGGACGCAGCAGCTTCAACTGACCGGATGCAGCAACCCCAGCGTCCGGTCGTTTCCAGTAAGGTACCAGACATGACCGGACGCGTCCGATCGCACGTGATCGGACGCAGCCCAGCGTCCGGTCACACTCCAGCTTCTGCGTCACCGTACGTCAGCCTGACCGAACGCACCTAGACAGCGTCCGATCACTTCCAGTGCCAGCGTCTGGTCGAAGACCGATGTTGCATGCTCTCGGCCACCACTGACCGGACGCAGGACCACAGCGTACGGTGCTTTCAGACCCAGCGTCCGGTCAGTTGACCGACGCCAGTGTCTTTGCGATCAACTCGTTTTCACTTCTAACTTCTTCACCCTTGCTCCAATGTGCCAACCACAAGAATTTGCATCCAGCGCAATAGAAAATAGGCATTCCATTTTCCCGAAAGCGCCGAATGGACCCAAACCCATCTCAACCCTGCAAACACCACCTCCTTTGTAAATGTGCCAACACCACCAAGTGTACACCACCATGTGTATGTGTGTTAGCTTTTCACAATCATTTCCCAAAGGATGTTAGCCACTCAACTTGCCACGCCACTCGATCCTAGCGACGATGCAAAGTTAGATCACTCGAGTGGCACTAGATGACCGATATGTAAACATGTTTGCCTCTCTTGATAGTACGGCCATCTATCCTAAACCCAGTCATAAACTTCTCTACTCACCTATGACCGGTGAAATGAAATGCCCTAGGTTATACCTTTGCCTTGCGCATTCCATTCCATCTCCTTCAATGTTGATGCAACACATGCACCAACATGATCAACAATGATATGATCCACTTCATATCATCATGTGATCATATTGGTTCATCGATCTTGACTTTACTTGCTCTTCACCGTTGCCATTGTCCATCGGCGCTAAGTCTTGCTCAAGCTTCACCGCCACGCGGTCCATCACTCCAAAGCCTTTGACTTGCCCTTCACGCTTGCAACCGGTCCATCAAGCCAAGTCTTGTCTTGATCTTCTCCACCTTGATCACATGACTCAATGTCATGTCTCATGTGCAATAAGCTCCTTCATCATCACATGTGTGAGCTTTGCAACATCTCCAAGCCATTTTCACCTCCATGGCATATGTTGCTCACACACATGTACATGTGGACTAATCACCTGTGTATCTCACATAAACACAATTAGTCCACCTAAGTTGTCACTCAATTACCAAAACCAAACAAGGACCTTTCAGCGACCCAGGCCACATATGCTCCAATACATGACAGAGTAGATGAAGCAGTTCTGATTCATAGATGAACGATTACAACTCCTACGGGATTACAATGACACGAAGCTAAGACAGGAGAGGACCCTATGGGGGAGACACAATGGTAGCCACCTTAATAGACATAGCTGAAGCGAGTAGAGAAAATGTCCTGCGCGCACGCTGACAGGCAAGGCACTACCGTTGACTCGGTTGGGGTTGAGGTGCACGGTGTGGTGATCTGTGACCCTGGTGATCCGCAAAAGCTAGGGCCATCGAGGCTCCTAGAGGAGCCCTATCATGGGGCAATGATGGTGCTCCTCTCGACCACATCTATCGCCTGGGCGCCAAAATAGACGACGCTAGAGGCTTTGGCCAGGTGCTTGATGTCAAGCGCGCTGAGGGGGGGTCCTGCACTTCAGTAGCTTGCGCCCCTTGACCTACTTCTTTAGCACGGCGGAGCAAGAGACCAGGCCCTCATGGAGCACCTTGAGGTGGGTGGCCTTGGCTGCCACCGGAATGAAGGTATCGGGCTCCTTCTCGGTGAGGTGGGCACTGCTGCGCTAGGGGGGCCGCCGAGCGAGGGTGGTGCCCCCATCCACGTCTGGCCAGACATTTGTCGCTATCTGCGGGTGAAGGCAGTGGTGGAGAAGGAACGTCATCATCCTCGTACTAGGGTAGGGCGAGGAGAGGAGGAGCAGCCGCACCAGGAAGCCTGTCAGCGGTGGCAAAGGGAAGGGTGAGAAGAGGAGCGCGGGATGGAACAGGGGGTTGGGGTTGAGTTCAAACCCTTGGTAGTAGTAGCCGAAGCCCGGGAAGAAGCCTGAGCCCCCACCAAGCTATCCTAGAGGCCCAACAATAGCGCCGTGGAGGATGGGCCCAAAAGCGATGGGCGGGCCCTAGAAGCCAGGGGAGCATTGCCGCCATTTGGCGGATCAGGCGGGCGCAGGAAGAATGGGCGGAGGTTGCCCATCTCAACGAGTTGTTCCGCCCAAGACCAGACCTGGAGGACGAAGACGGTGAAGGAGGAACCAAGGACGCGTCCCTGCAGCCCCCAGCTAGGGTTCCCAATCCACTAGTCCTCGGTGATGCCGTCTGGCTTAACCCTGGCGACCACAACGCGCAATGTGGAGTAGTCATCGTTGAGGAGGCATTCGGGGTCGATCTCCATGATGGTCCCGATCTTTTGGAAGCCTGCCTTGATGCCCCCTGGGTGCCAGTGCTCGACTAGGAACTCAGTCGCGGAGATGGCCACTAGCCATGGTTGGTTGAGGATGCAGCGGTTGGATGACTCTTCGGCGCGCTCAATGGTGATTCCGGCTCCATCATGGATGATGAGACTGAGGTTGGAGACCGAATCTGGATTAGCCTTGGAGTCAAACTTGAGGAGCATGTGCCCGCAAGAGGAGGGAATGAGCCGATAGTGGGTGTTGGGAGCGACGGCAAAGAGGATGGAGTGGATGTAGGGAGCAGGGGTGGTGATGGGGCCATCATTGTTGATGAACACGAAGGTGGTCCTCCACACCCTATCCATGTCCCCCTCCGGCATCTAGAGGAGCTCGTCATTGCCCCTAATGGGGGTGTCGGACGACGTGGCGTGAAAGAGCAAGCTGTAGGAGTCAACCTCCTCCTCAGACTTGCTGGGAACGTCGTTGGAGGGGAGCACAAAGTCAGCATACTCGTTAGAGTCCTCATGCCCCCCAGAGGTGTGGGTGGCCGCGTGGCAAGCCAGGGAAGGAGCAGGGAGGGTGGAGCGATCAGCCGGCGGTTCGTAGAGGTCGACCAGAGCCGTGGGATAGGTGGGAGATCTAGAGATGTGAATCTCATGAAGCTTGGGACGGGAGTGGGTGTGGTCACCGGTGGTAGAACGGAGTTGTGGGAGTGGGTGAAGAGGCAGAAGGTAGAGGGTGAGGAGGAAGAGGTGGAGATGAGGGGGAGGATGGAGGCGGGGTGAAGGGGAGAGCAGGGAACTCAAAGGTCGAGGGGAGGACAGGGAGCGTGCGGGAAGGGCGCCACAAGGCTGGCCATGGGGTGGCATGGCGAGGCAGCCACGACGTAGAGCAACAGTGGCTCTCCATGTGGCTAGAAGCACCACACCGCCGGCACCAAAAAGGGTCATGGCAGTTTTGATGTGGTGGTCGGGGGCGAAACAACGAAGGCAAGCGAAGGGAGGGATGCAAAATTGGGGTGGAGGTGGGGGTTTAAGAAGGCTGGGGCGCGGCGGAGTTAGGAGAGCCTCCTTGAAGGAGGTGGCAGCCTGAGTAATGGTGGCGCTGGACTCGATGATCGCCCCGATCAAGTCGGTGTCGGCCATGGCGTGCGACGTGGCGAGGGGATGAGAGGAGGGAGAGATGATTTAGTGGTCGATGAGAGCCGAGTAATTGCGGGTAGAGGAGGGAGAAAGGGGTTAGAGGTAGATGAGAGCTGAGTAATAGCGGTGCTAGGCTCGATGGCCACCTTGGTCATGTCAGTGTCGGCCATGGCATGAGACGTGGTGGAGGGAGGAGAGGGGAGCAGAGGAGGGAGATAGGGATTGGAAGCGCATGAAAGCTGGATGACTTAAGCATATCCACTGACGGATTTTCTCCCCTATAGGCATCCGGGCAGGTGAGTGGAGTGAGAGCTGGCAGGCACTTTGGGTTTTGCCATGGGAATACTCGAGTGGTCAGCGGGGACATCGGGGGTTGGGAGAGTTAAGGTAGCCTCCAGACCTCACCACTCAGCTGCCTGACGTAGCCGGTCCGCCTCGAAGACTGCGCATTCTCGAGAGCAGTGCACAGAGAGCTTGAGCTCGCCCTGCCCAAACGGGTTGTTGATGGAGATGAAGGTGGTGAGGGAGGGGCTCACGACGTCGGCGGTGAAAAGAAACCGACCAACGGGGCGAGCAAGAATCCTAATAGGAGGGGCGGCTAGGTGGAAGGACAAAGCGTTCCCAACTTGAAAGCGGTTGAGGTCCACCGGGAGCACGAGGGTCACCCAGACGGTCGCCGGTGATGGGAGGGGAAAACCTAAGAGGGAAGGGGCGGCGGTCGCATGGAAATCAAGGAGGAGGAGTTCTTGGAACAGGGAGCCTGGTCTAGGAGCTTGTGCCAGGGCGCGTACTTGGTTGGTCGAGGACTGGACGTGGCTCTCTCCAATGGCGGCGCCATGGCCATCGCAGGTGGGGATAGGGTGGTGTTCGGTGGTGGGGCAGCATCTTGGGGTGCCGCGCTGGAGGTTGGGGGTGGTGGCTCGTCGTGGGCCGGTGGGGAGGGCATCTGGAGTGGCGGCGGGGGATCTCCCGGCGGGGAGCCGGTCGGGGCGCCGGGGGCGGGGTCGAGCCTTTTTCGCCCACCACCTTTGGGATCATGTGGCTCTATTTCCATCCTTCTCTATGCGATCGAGGACCGACCGCTAATGCATGCATGAGTGGGCTCTCCGCTCTGGGCTGGTGTTGTGCTGCTGGCGTTCTAGACTCCCAGGAAGGACAAGAAAATCTTTGGACCATGAAAATTTATCTGGACCAGGGGAGAATCTAACTTCACCTCCATTGGGAATATGTTGTCTTGTGTTTGGTTTAAAGTAAGGGCCTGTTCGTTTGGTAGGAAAACATCCCCTGGATCCATTCCTACCAGGAATACTTCACTAATTTGTACTAGTTTTGATCAGCCTGGTTGGATTTCACCCAACCGAACGAGCCCTAACACTACTGGAAACAAAGACTTTGCCAAGTGCAAAATTCTTTGCCGAGTGTAAAAAATCGGGCACTCGGCAAAGAGTTCTTTGCCTAGTGCCGGGCACTCGGCAAAAAATGCACTCGGCAAAGGACTTCTTTGCCGAGTGCCAGACTCTCGGCTAAAGCGCGGCACTCGGCATAGGCTGACCCGCGTAACGGTGTTCGGCCACGTCCTTCTCTACCGACTGCCTGCTATTAGGCACTCGGCAAAGATTTAATTTTTTTTTAAAAAAAAATTCTTTGCCGAGTGTCCCAACTCTGGCACTCGGCAAAGATTTAAATTTTTTTAAAAAATTTCTTTGTCGAGTGTCCCAGTTCTGGCACTCGGCAAAGTTTTTTTTTTTGAAAAATACTTTGCCGAGTGCCCCTGGCACGGCACTCGGCAAAGATTTTAATTTTTTTTTAAATGTCTTTGCCGAGTGCCCTGTGAAGGCACTCGGCAAAGAGGAAAATTTTTAAACGGCACTCGGCATAGGCTGACCCGCGTAACGGTGTTCAGCCACGTCCTTCTCTACCGACTGCCTGCTGTTAGGCACTCGGCAAATATTTAATTTTTTTAAAAAAAAATTCTTTGCCGAGTGTCCCAACTCTGGCACTCAGCAAAGATTTAAATTTTTTTAAAAAATTTCTTTGCCGAGTGTCCCAGATCTAGCACTCGGCAAAGTTTTTTTTTTGAAAAATACTTTGCCGAGTGCCCCTGGCACGGCACTCGGCAAAGATTTAATTTTTTTTTAAATGTCTTTGCCGAGTGCCCTGTGAAGGCACTCGGCAAAGAGGAAAATTTTAAAAAAAATTCAAAACCCTCTTTCCCGAGTGTCTTATTCGTGGCACTCGGCAAAGTTTTTTTTATTTGTTTTTGGCCTCCAAATTTTTTGTGCAGCCCTTTTAAAGCACCAGAAACTCCTAGTTAGAATTTGGGGATTTTTTATGTCTTTTTGATATATTTAGTTACTTTATTTCTTTTACTTGAATTTTTTTGAAAAATATAATTTTGAACTGCACGTGGTACGAATAATGGAATTTAATGATTCAAAAAATGATAGTCATGTTACTGAGTGTAGTGTGAGGCCGTATCCAGGAACGGACCTAAAATTTTGGACATCTTGTTCAGAAACATGACCGCGAACTTACGTGCGAAGTGTTTTTAAATTCTATAAAAAGCAAACGAAGTTTGAAAATCATGAAACTTGTTGAGATGTCGTGATATCATACGTGGAGGCTATGATAAAAATTTCAGAAGATTTCATGCATGTTGTCATATACGATGCTTACAAACCAGGACATCTCTACATGTGATATCTGAGTGCTAGATCTGGGACACTCGGCAAAGAAATTTAAAAAAAAATTAAAGCTTTACCGAGTGCTAGATCTGGGACACTCGATAAAGAAATTTTTTAAAAAAACATTAAATCTTTGCTGAGTGCCTCCCTGATCCGGCACTCGGCAAAGGGCGGTTGGGGGACTTAAACAAATTCGGCCGGCCGGGCAGTCAAACAGACTGCCAGCCAGCCCTCGCGCCCACGCCCGCGCCGCCCCCGCCCCCACGCCGCGTGCCGCGCGCAAGCCGCCAGAGCACGCGCGCTGCGTGCCCACGCCGCCACCGCGCCCACGCGCTCGCGCTGCTCGCGCCCCCCGCCCGGCCCTGCCCCCAGCCGCCGGCCCTACCCCTGGCCGCGCCCGTGCCCGACCCCATTCTCGACTCCGACGACCCCGACTCCGACCCCGACGCCGCCCGCCCCTACCCCCGGCGCCCGTCAGGTATGCCTTCTCTCTTGTTGTCGTGGTAGTGATAGTTGTAGTAGTATTAGTTATACTAGTAGTGCTAGTGGTTGTAGTAGTATTAGAAGTAGTGGTAGTAGTAGTACAACTAGTGGTAGTAGTAGTAGTAGAATTAGTGGTAGTAGTAGTAGAAGTAGTGGAAGTAGTAGTAGAACTAGTGGTAGTAGTTGTAGCAATAGTGGTGGTAGTAGTAGTAGAACTAGTGGTAGTAGCAGTAGCAATAGTGGAAGTAGTAGTAGAAGTAGTGGTACTACATGGATATATTTTTCTACATGGATTGATATCTAAATTACATGGCTTCTCTTGAGACATATGTGCTTGTCGGCCATCGTGCCGCTGTTTTTTGTAGGTTTTGGAAACCTCACCGTGCAGGGGAGGTTCTACCAAAAAAATTTTAAATGACAGTATTTTGTTCCATTTTTGTAGAGAAGAGCCCGTTGGAGCCAAGTCGGAGTTCCCGTCGCCGTACCGGTCTACCTGCACCACGCTGCCTCGCCACTGCACCGACCCGCCATGGCCCCGCTAGCCTGACTCCGCCGCCACCCTAGGTATAACCCCTCTTTCCGTATCATGATCGTAGATCGCGTAACCCAGTTAGACGTCTCCCGTTCGAAAGAGATATGGTTGGAGGTATGCAGATCTTTGCATATCTATGACCATATCTATTTCGGATTGTCCGCATTTTTTGGACAGCCCGCGGATGCATAGATGGGTTAGTTTCCATGGTCTGCTTCGGTTCGAGACAGAGTTTCGGTATCACATCCCTGTTATTCTCTAGATGCGCACTCTTCTTTGGCAGGACGTGTATCTGGAGAACAGCGGGGAGGTGTTGCCAAAATTCTATCTCAGATAGGAGTAGAGCATGGAAACTAACCTCATCTACGCATCCACGGGTGGGATTAGACCTATCCTCATCTATTAGATAGTAGAAACACCATGTAGATGCAATTGATGGTTACATTACTCGCTGATACATATGTTAGAGGATGGATGACCGTCAATGGATGTACACGGGCTGGAGAAGTCAGAGTGATTACACCACGAAATGGATGAACAAGACCGATGCTTTCTTGAATAGTGCATTTGGCAAGGCTGCTAAAGGACATTGCCTAGTTTTGTGTCCCTGCAGCAAATGTGGAAACAGGAGGAGGGTAAACAAGGTGGAAATGGGTAAACATCTTGTGAAGAATGGATTTACACCGGACTACACCTGGTGGGTCCACCATGGTGAAGCCCATCGTATGAGAGAGGAGGTGGTGAGACCACGGGTGGAGGCTTTTGATGTTGATGCCGGGGTACAGACATGTTAGATGACTTTCACCAAGGATAGTTCGATGAGGGACGTGAGAAGGAGGAGATGGAGGCAGCCGCACAGGCGTTCTACGACATGATAGACTTGGCACAGAAACCCCTTCACGATCGGTCAACGGTGTCTCAACTGGATGCCATTGGACGCTTAATGGGGTTGAAGTCCGAGTTAAACTTGAGTCAACCTGGCTTTGATAAGATGTTGGCCATGATTGGCACCCTGCTTCTGGAGGGCCACATTCTGCCAAAGAGCATGTACGAGTCACAGAAACTCCTTCGAGCACTTAAGATGTCATATGAGCAGATACATGCTTGTCCGAAGGGGTGCGTCCTATTTAGGAAAGAACACGAGCATGCAAAGTTCTGTCCAAAGTGTAAATCTTCTAGGTACCTGGAGGTAGACTCTAATGATGGCCAGAAGAGGCAACTTACGATCCCCGTGAAAATCCTACGGTACTTTCCGTTCCTACCGAGGATCCAACGGCTATACATGACCGAGGAATCCGTAAAATAGATGACATGGCACAAAAATGGCAAACGATACAATCCTGACAAGATGGTACATCCATCCGATGGTGAAGCTTGGATCCGCTTTAATGACAAACATCGTGACAAAGCAGATGAGGCTCGTAATGTATGTGTCGCGCTGGCAACAGATGGGTTCAATCATTATAGAATGATGGCTGCCCCATACACATGTTGGCCTGTCTTCATTATCCCCCTTAATCTCTCCCCCGGTGTCTCCTTTCAACGACATAACGTATTCTTGTCGTTGATAATTCCTAGACACCTAGGGAGTAATATGGGTGTGTTCATGGAGCCCGTGTTTGATGAATTGGTCCGTGCTTGGGACGAAGGGGTATGGACATACGATCAAGCTACAAAGACAACCTTCAAAATGCATGTTTGGTACCACTACTCCCTGCATGACTTCCTAGCGTATGGGACATTCTACACCTGGTGTGTTCACGAGAAGTTCCCATGCCCAATATGCAAGGAAGGTGTGAGGTTCATTTGGTTGCAGAAGGGTGGCAAGTATTCGTCGTTTGACAGACATCGTCAATTCCTACCTCTTGACCATCCATTCAGACAAGACATCAAGAACTTTATGAAAGGTGTCAAAGTGACAAACCCTGCACTGCGGATGATGACTGGTGCCGAGGTTCATGCTCAGATAGATGCTCTCATGCCTAATGAAGAAGGTGGTTTTGTGGGATATGGTGAGCAACATATGTGGACTCATATCTCGGGCATGACGAGGCTCCCCTATTTTGATGACCTTCTTCTGCCACATAATATTGATGTAATGCACACTGAAAAGAATGTCACCGAGGCACTTTGGGCAACACTCATGGACACTAAAAAGTCTAAGGACAACCCTAAGGCTAGAGTGGACCCGGCAACATTGTGCGATAGACCAAATCAAGAGATGCAGCCTCCTAGTCGTGGTAAGACCTGGAGAAGGCCTAAGGCCAATTTCGTCTTGAAAAAGGACCAAAGGAGGGAAGTACTTGAATGGATCAAGACGCTAATGTTCCCTGATGGGTATGCAGCGAATCTAAAGAGGGGAGTGAACTTAGGGTTGGTCTATTGTGCACAAGGTATCGCCATACGGTAAACTACCTGTCCCAAATGATGGAGATTACAACTTCAACCCAAACACATATGATGGAGAGTTCTATCAAGAAGAGGGACTACAAGGAAGGTTTGACATAGACTTAACTGAAGAGATAGGAATGGAAGTAGACAATGAAAGGGATGATGACGAGGACGCTGGAGACGAGGTGCGAAATCTGAAGGACATACAAATGCTTGAGCGATTACGTTTAGGCAATGACAATGAAGACAACATTCCTCCTTCAGATAGTGTTGATGAGTTGGACAATATTGATATTGATGACGAGACCTATGATCCAGCTAATCTCAATCATGAAGATTATTTCTAATACATGTAATACTATGTTTTTTGTAATTATATTTTGTTCATTTTTGCAAATATTTCTAATACATGTATTACTATGTTTTTTGTAATTATGTTTTGTTCATTTTTTCACCTATTTCTAATTACGTCTTGTTTTTCTTTTTTGTTGCGGGTGATTGAACAAAGATGGCGGACGACCGTCATAGGTCCATGAACTCGATATTCCAAAGACCACATCGGCTGCAGGAGGAGGCAGAGGGGGCGGCAGAGGGATCGGATAGGAGGAGGAGGAGGAGGACTGCCAGACGCAGGAGGGGCCGTCTCCTCCCACGCCGTGTGAGGAGGAGCCAGAGGAGGAGGTGGCACCCGTGGACGAGTCGGACGATGAGCTAGTTTGGCAGACAGATGAGGAGGAGGGGCCGCACGAGGACGACGAGTTGGAGGCGGTAGGCACGGGTTCCGCTTCCTCTGACTCCTCTTCGAGTGTCTACTTGCGAGGTCCCATGAGCCTTCCACATGTTCCGCTTCCTCACCAACGCCCAGTGATTCGCCCCGAAGGGCAAAAGTAAGTAACTTTATATATTATCACCACTACTTCATATGATATGATGAAAAAAAAACTAATATTTTTTCTTAATCACTTGTGCAGGAACTGGGTGGTTGTGTCGGGTGGTAATGCACGGCTAGTCATCGGCATCCTGGGTCTTCTGTGCAGGCAACACTTCCCCGACATTGTCACGTATGCATCGAAGACGGAGCCGGCCTACTTGTTTGACCACTACGCCATCGCCACCGATGCGGAGTACCCCAACAAGGCGGCGCGGGTGAAGGCAGAGCTTTGGGTAAGTCTCCCTCGCACAACATTGCTCAATACGTCGCATTCATTGGACTTTTCTTGGAATAATGAATGGATACATCACTTTTGTATGCAGACTTATTACAGATGCGAGGAGAGATTTGAGGCCAGGGCGGAGTAGGTGACTACCAAAGCCTGTAAAAAACTCATCTCTGACATGCATCACGAGGTGCGCATCCAGGCCATCGTAACCTACTATGGGTCGAAGCTTGGAGAGAGGAAAACCAAGAAAGACGCAAGAGAGATGCAGCTGACCCGAGAGCAGTACCTTGAGGTAAATGAAGAACATCAATATTGATTCGTTTTGAGATTAAGTTGGTTTAATTTGATCTTATATGTCCAATACTTGATGACGTGTGGATGATTCCCTAGTGGTGCCAAGCGTATCCCGAGTGCTGGGCGATGATGGTGGACAGGTGGTTCACGGAGGAGTACCTCAAGATGCACAGGGATGCCCGGGACTGTCGTTTGTAGATGCAAGGTCCAGCACACCATCAAGGCAGTTGCAGCCTCGCCGGATACAAACAAGCATGGGTACGCGAATTCATTTATCTATTGTGACGCTCAGTTCTGCCTGATTTCTAATCATCGTGCTGTCTTTCTCCCAGTCGGCGTCACATAGTGGCCAGGCTTGCTCGGACTTCTAGGCATGGTGTATGGCCCACAAGGGCAAGGCGACGTCCGGCGTCTCCTTCAACCTGGAGGACCCGCCCGAGGCATACACGAACCCGAGCGTCCACTCCCACATCAGTGAGTACATTGAGGTGGCGAGGTCGCTCCATGGGTCAGACCACGATCTGAGCACCCAGGACTTCAATGGAGAGGTCGTCATGAGGGCGGGGCAAGGCAAGAAGCATGGGCGGTTCTGGCTTGGTGACGGCGTCATCGACATGGCCTCTACTCCCTCTCTCTCTCTCAGATCCGAGCACGGAGCACGAGCGAGAGCCCGGCCATTCGCCCACGGCCGACCGCTGCACAGCACCGGGTCGACGCACTCGAGGTTATTCCTGTTTTACTCGTCACACATTGATCTTTACACACCTTAATTAGCTTTGCATTACTGAAACATTGGAGTGAAATATTGCAGGCCCGGCTGGAACAAGAAATGAGGCAACGTCTGGAGCTGGAGGCCAGGCACCAGAGGATGGCGGTCCAGCTGGAGGCCGAGCGGGAGGCCGAGCGGCAGGCCCAGGCGTAGAGGCTGACGGACATTATGGAGTTCCTACAAGGACTTGGGCAATGTGTGGGCTTCTCTCTGCCACCTGGGCTGTTGGTTCCACCTCCGCCTCTGCGTCCTACAGCTACAGCTACTCCTGTGAGTATGAAAGTTTTTTACTTTCGCTTATGCTTTGCTTGTATGGCCTCTACCTTCTTAGATTAGCTATCCAAATAATCTTGTCTCACATGCAATTTTTTCTCCTTTGTGCAGTCTCCATCTGACGGTGGTTCGAATAATCCACCTCATGCACGTCCGAATGATGGAGCTGGGCCTTCACGACAATCGCCTTGGCCGAGATGATTGCACGTTGTATTTTTTTTATTTGTTGTTCACTTTGTGATATACTTGTGATGCACTTGTGGACTTTGATGGACTTGTGGATTTATTTGGATGGACTTGAGCACTTATTATTATATATGTGATATATATTGTGATGGATGTGATATGTGCGGATGGATGTGTGGATGGATGAGATATATATGTGATGGATGAGATATATATGTGATGAATGAGATATATATGTGATGGATGAGATATATATGTGATGAATGAGATATATATGTGATGGATGAGATATATATGTGATATATGTTTGTATGAATTTATTTGTCATGATGGAATGTAAAAAAAATAAAAAAATTACAGTTTTGGGTCACTTTGCCGAGTGTTGCACTCGGCAAAGGACTCCTTTGCCGAGTGCAATGGTCACTGCACTCGGCAAAGCTGGAAAAATGGGTGTCCAGAAAACCATTTTTTCAGCTTTGCCGAGTGCTGTGACCATGGCACTCGGCAAAGAAATTTAAAAAAAAATCAAACTTTACCGAGTGCCGGACAGAGGGCACTCGGAAAAGAAATTTTAAAAAAAATTCAAACTTTGCCGAGTGTCGGACCGAGGGCACTCGGCAAAGAAAATTTTTAAAAAAAATTCAAACTTTGCCGAGTGCCGGATAGAGGGCACTCGGCAAAGAAATTTAAAAAAAAATTCAAACTTTGCCGAGTGCCGGACAGATGGCACTCGACAAAGAAATTTTTAAAAAAAATTCAAACTTTGCCGAGTGCCGGACAGAGGGCACTCAGCAAAGAAATTTAAAAATAAAAATAAAAATCTTTGCCGAGTGCCTGAATGTTGGCACTCGGCAAAGAAATTTTGTAAAAATAAAATAAAAACTCTTTGCCGAGTGCCTGAATGGTTGGCCTCGGCAAAGAAATTTTTTTTAAAAAAAAATAAAAAAATCTTTGCTGAGTGCCTGCAGGGTTGGCACTCGGCAAAGTGACCGTCAACGGGACTGGTGCCGTGACGGTCGTTTTTCTTTGCCGAGTGTCCGATAAAAGACACTCGGCAAAGAGGGCTTTGCCGATCAATTTTTTGCCGTGTGTTCTTTGCCGAGTGCCTCAGGCACTCGGCAAAGAACCTGAATCCAGTAGTGTAAGGGAATAGTGGGACAAGGGAATATGTTGTGTGGGTTTGCCTGTTAGCCTCTGTTTCTTCTTCCCCTTCGTTCTCTCTCAAGACCACACCTGCAGAGCAGTGGAAGGTGCCGCCGGCTGCAGAGCATGCTTGCTAGGGGCTGGGAGGTGCAGACCTTTGCCTCGCCTATGAGAGTATCGAGCGGAGCCGGAGCTCGCTTACGTGTCCAGGCAATGCTCACCTACGCACCGAGCAGCACTCGCCTGCATGATCAGAGGGGCCCTCGCCTGTGTCAGCCAGTGCCCCAGCCTGCGCCGTTGGCATTCATCCTCCAAAGCTCGCACAACGCCTTGGCTCCTCAAGTCAGTCAAGACACAAAGAAGAGGAATGGCTCTCACTACTACTTCAAGAGTTTTCAGTGGTGGTCGGAATGCTTTTTTAGAGGCAGGCAGTCATAATGCCCATCTCTATAAATAGATTACAAAGCTTTACAAAGCTCGTCATAATACCCATCTCTATAAATAGATTAAAAAAAAAGATGCAATCCCTTCGCTGAGCCTGCCAAGCCTGCAGATTGTCGTTGCTGCCCCGGCCCATCGCCATCGTGGAGCCCACCAAGACTGTTCCTGCCCTGCCACCATTGTGCAATCCAACCGTGCCGACGTGGATGTCGCCCTCGTTGTTGTGGACCTCAGCCGTGTTGTTGCTGCCTTGCCGCCATCGTGGATCTCACACGTGCCGTTCTGGATCACAACAGGGATTCAAACTGTTTTTCTAGGCCTCGGCCTCCTCTGTCGCCATGCGTGGCTTGCTCAAATTTGCGGTGCTGTGGGGCTTGCGAACTGTTGAATTGAGTCTGGTCTTCTTCTGAATTGGAATTATTTGTCTCTTCTTGCAAGTTGTTTATGGTATGAAATGGTCTCACGTTCCTTTGGGGTCGCGGCTGAGTCGGTCTAGGCGCCTTGGCGGTCTGTCTGGTTGTCCTGACCCAAAGCTGTTCCAACTAAAACTTTTAATAGAACCTTCTGGATGACCTTGCATAGCCCCCTCAAAACCCCTAAAGATCACCGCATCATTCTTGTAAAGCCACTACCGGACTCCTTGAGTTTGCCGAGTGTCCCAAACACTCAGCAAAAGGCATAAAACACTCGGCGAATTGTTCGCCGAGTGTAACACTCGGCGAATTACACTCGGTAAAAAATGACTCGGCAAAGACGTCTTTGCCGAGTGTTTTTTGTCGGGCACTCGGCAAAGGCTTTGCCGAGTGCCGGACACTCGGCAAAGGGCGGACACTCAGCAAAGTTGGAACCGAAAAAAAACCCGAAAAAAATGAGAATTTTTACCCAAAAAAAATGTAATTTTTTTTAATTGATGGAGGCCCCCACCGGTTAGCGCCGATCCATCTCCGGTTTTTTTCACGTAAATTTCACGGCTATGCGGCCGACGGGATTCGAACCCGAGACCTCCTGCTACGCACAAACCTCCTTTAACACTACACCACACTGTCACTTGTGTCTAGATTCCGTTTTAGTTCCCAATATATTATACAAAATCGAGTGTAAATTGTTTGTTTGAGGCCCTAAATGAATTCAAATAAAAAAGTTGTGAACTACAAAGTTTCATAACTTTTCGAGATCTACACTTTTAGTTTAGGAAGTTTTTCCATTCGAGGTCGTTTACAAAATTTGAATTTTAAAATTTGGAAATTCAAACGCAGTTTTGCATGACAAGATGTTTTCAAATCAAAAAGTTGCCAACTACCATATTTCATAACTTTTCGAGATCTACAGAGTTTATTTTGGTTGTTTTTCCATCCGAGGTCGTTTATAAAATTTAAATTTTAAAATTTTGAAATTCAAACGCAGTTTTGCATGACAAGATATTTTCAAATCAAAAAGTTGCCAACTACAATGTTTCATAACTTTTGGAGATCTACAATTTTTATTTAGGAAGTTTTTCCATCCGAGGTCTTTTGAAAAATTCAAATTTTAAAATTTTCAAATTCAAACGTCGTTTTTCATGACAAAATGATTTCAAATCAAAATGTTGCCAACTACAAAATTTCATAACTTCTCAAGATCTACAAAGCTTATTTTGGTCATTTGTTCATCCGACATAGTGGTAGTAACATTGTTCACAAATCATATATATCTCTCTTCTACTTTCATGAAACTAATATAAGAGATATGAGAGATGTATATTTTATGAACAACGTTATTGTTGCTTTGTCAAATGAAGAAATGACCAAAATAAACTTTGTAGATCTTGAGAAGTTATACAACTTTGTAGTTGAAAAGTTTTTCATTTGAATTCATTTAGGGCCTCAAAAATTGCTTCGAAAAACTGATTTGCCGAGGGCCAAAAAAATGCACACGGCAAAATGCCTCTTTGCCGAGTGCCAAAACATAGGCACTCGGCAAAATACGGCTTTGCCGAGTGCCAGAAAAAAGGAACTCGGCAAACTGAGAGTAAATTGCTTGTTTGAGGCCCTAAATGAATTCAAATCAAAAAGTTGTCAACTACAAAGTTTCATAACTTTTTGAGATCTACAATTTTCATTTAGTAAGTTTTTCCATCCGAGGTCGTTTGAAAAATTTGAATTTTAAATTTAAGAGATTCAAACGTAGTTTTGCATGATAAGATGATTTCAAATCAAAAAGTTGTCAACTACATAGTTTCATAACTTTTGCAGATCTACAATTTTCATTTAGGAAGTTTTTCCATCTGAGGTCTTTTGAAAAATTCAAATTTTAAAATTTTCAAATTCAAACGTCGTTTTTGCATGACAAGATGATTTCAAATCAAAATGTTGCCAACTACAAAATTTCATAACTTATCAAGATCTACAAAGTTTATTTTGGTCATTTGTTCATCCGACATAGTGGTAGTAACATTGTTCACAAATCTTATATATCTGTCTTCTACTTTCATGAAACTAATATGAGAGATGAGTGATGTAGATTTTATGAACAACGTTATTGTCACTTTGTCAAATGAAGAAATGACCAAAATAAACTTTGTAGATCTTGAGAAGTTATACAACTTTGTAGTTGAAAAGTTTTTCATTTGAATTCATTTAGGGCCTCAAAAATTGCTTCGAAAAACTGATTTGCCAAGGGCCAAAAAAATGCACACGGCAAAAAGCCTCTTTGCCGAGTGCCAGAAAAAAAACACTCGGCAAAGACGTATTTTGACGTGTGTTTTTGTTTGCCGAGTGTATTTTTCTGGCACTCGGCAAACACGGTCTTTGCCGAGTGCCCGATAAAATACACTCGGCAAAGCCTCCGGCACTCGGCAAATCGCCGGTTTCCGGTAGTGAGCGTTCTTAGTGATATCTACTAAGACAAGGACTCTAAATTTGCAACTCAATGTCACTCACTCTCTCAAGTTAAGTAAGGACAACCCGAAGTAAACCATTGTCAAATGGCGGTCAACAAGAAGAACATACTCCAAGAAACGTGTCAACCGACATCTCTAATCTCTCTAGAAGTGGTTACCTATCTCTAGGACCTGAAGAGTGACATCAATGCCAAAAGCCCCTTTTCTCTAAATCATTTGATCAAAGACAGGAGATTAACGGAGCGTCCGACCTATTGACGAACTATCCATCAGTTCATCGGTTCAGCAGAATGAGTGGAAAAATGAGTAGTCCTCAACTCACCCAAGGAGGGATCCACAAGCTCAACTCTACACCCTCAACCATCCTCCCATTTCCCACTCTCTCCCTCTCTCTCTAGAAAGCAAGAACAAGGATGAACTAGAGAGAGAAGATGAAGGAAAAGAAGAGAAGGAAAGGTGAGAAAACAAGAAAGAAAAGTGTTGGGATAAATGATCCCAACAGGGTAAGTAGGCTGGAGTCTCCGCCTGAGCGAAGGCTCAAAGAGAGGAAGGAAACTTAGGTTGGCCCCAAGACAGTTAGGGTTTCATAAATAGCTTCAACAACCTCCCTTTACATAGGGTTTGGTTCTCCCTTTTTATAGGGCACTATTCATAGGGTACCATTTTATATCTTTGCCCTATGACAGCCAAGCCATATTCCTAATAAGAATATGCACGTACAAGTACATTCCTTCAAGGTCATCTTGGGGCTTCTCTCTTGGCAACCGCCTTGCATCATGGGCCCTATCATGCGTCCACTGGAGGCCCATCTGCTACTTAGGATCTTGGCGTCACGGGAGGCCTTCCTTTAGTCGGCGAAGGCCCCCAATGGTCCCTGGTGCCTCCGCCTGGAAGGCCTCCTCCTACGCCCCACTCCGTGCCTGCGACGCCCGAGACCTCTACTGTTATCCTCGTGCCTTCGCCTTGTGCACAGCATCAAGCCGACGCCTCCTGGGGCCTTTGCCATCGTCCTCGAGTCTCTGCCTTGTGCACAACATCAAGTCGACGCCTCTCGGGGCCTTCGCCGTCGTCCTCGAACCTCCGCCTATCTAGGGAGGTACGGGCGAAGGCTCTCACCTTTATCCTTGCTGATCACTGCTCATGCAATTCACGATATTAGTTTTTTCTGGTTAAGATGGTACTCAGCCTACGCGGCTCATATATCCGTGTCCCAACAAAAAGGAAGGATCATCCCTACATGTCACCTAAACAACCCTAGGAACCCGTTGCACATGCATGGTTAACATCACCTTCAGTCTAGGAATGAATCAAACGTGTGCAACATAAACAATGAAGAACACCTGACGGAGCGTCCATCACACTTCACGGAATGTCCATTGACATCAGCACTTAGACAAAACTCAAATCCACACACTTTATCCCCACTCTTAATAAGTTCATGGATCATCCATGAGAATCCACGGATAGTCCATCAAGTTTTAAAATTAATTTAATTTCCAGAGAACTCACGGAGGGTCCATCAAATTGTATGGAGCGTCCATGAGGCACAGTTCACCTAGAGCCCAACCCAAACTTGTTAGCTTCGGGAAATAACCAGCGGAGTGTCCATCAAATCCGACAGAGTGTCCATCGAATATTTTATAATGTTAAAATGTTTAAACCTTAACCCTAGGACCTAACCACCCTATCACATGTTTAGATGTGAATTAGTACAACACTAATCCACTGTTACATATCTCTTCCCAAGTTCCTTTTCACAAGATCACTCTCATTTACTCTATGTCTCTCAATCCAATCAATGAGCTCGTCTCCAACTCGTCCAATGCCTTCTTTCAGGTTAACCTAGGATGTGAGGAACGTGTGTGTAGGTCATCATGATCATCCTCGGTCATCGGAACTTCATGGCAGGCAGGCAACCCACTATTACTACTCTATTTTGGATACTTATGTACTGTTGCATTACGAGTTGCATTTCATATAAAATGATCACTAGTATAGGAATGTGCACATCAATGAAGAACATTTTTCGTCACTGAATAAGCGATATTCGTCATAAATTCAGTTCTATGATGAATTTAATTATGACTAAAAATCGTTCGTCAAAAAGCGAGCTCCATATTGGTGGCGATGTGAGGTACCTGAGGTACTCGTCATAGAACTAGTTTGATCCGTGACGAAAAAATGACCGTCATAGAACTGTTTTGGCATGTGTGGCAGGGGGCAGCCATGCTGGCGGGTGCTAGCTTACATTGGAGATGCTTCCACGTGTAGTAGTGTTTGTGGATATATAAGCTTGTGGTGTGGTGGCTTTCATTTCACAATTTAGTATTGCATGTATGCCTTTTGCTTTTAGGTTTGCTGTGTTCTTAATCAAATTATTAATTTTTTAGGATATCTTTCGTGGGTTCAGAAAACTTTTAGATAGGTCACAAGCGCTTGCATGCAAATAACATACATGAGTTCATTATCTCCTACGGAGAATTTTGTAATTACGTTGGTGCAATCAACCACAGCGACCATCCAACACGGCCGGCCGGGGTTTGGTACTAGTAGCTCATAAGTCACTCTCTTTCCTTGGAGATGATCCCAAGAAACTTCACAAAACTAAGAGTAATAATCCAAAAGTTTGTGTGCTGTCATCTCCATGTGACCATGTGAAAATCATCAGTACATGGAACTGCTATTCATATCATATTGACAATTGGGGTTACCAGTTGTCTTGATCTACACAGCTCCATCTTCTAGAAATAGCAGTTGCAGTGTTAGGTGCAATAATTGTTTACTTCAATAGCCAATAGCAATAGCAATGCAGTGACTGAGCAGTTTCAACATTTACAAAGTTTTTAATAAGCTGTGTGCAGAGCACGCAGAGAAGATTCGCCGGGTGCTCCGTAAGTTATTCAGCATACTATTAGTTTAATTGGTGTAACTGCTAACTAGGGATGCCGATATTTATTACGTGACAGCAACTGTGACCCAAATCTTCACTAAAACGACAAGCATCAGTCCATCAGCTGTATTATTTTCTTTACCACAAAAGAAGAAGAAGAAGAAGAGGAGGAGGAAATTAATTAATTAATTAATTAAAGAGCCTTTGTTTGAGGGAGGCATCAATGGACTACTGAATGATGTTGTGATTTCAGGAAAATAGAAGATGTGAGGCATCAAAACCATGCAGACACATAGCCTTGGCAGTTACGAATTATTTCCTGTGCAATGTAATTGGCACTGTGAACCGATCGGTAACATATACTGAACAAATAATGCTTTTGTTTCTACAGTGGGGGCGTTCTTTTTTCTTGGCTTTGCCTTTGGTTTCTCCGATCCTTTGTCGCCTGTTAGGCTTGCTCATTGTTTTTAATATATATAACAAGAAGATCTCGTACTAGATCGTTTAAAAAGGAAATTTGTGGAGTGTGCAACCAGATCCATAGTGCTTAAAAACATGTCGTAGTAGAAAGATGATGAAGCATTATTAGGAGTCAAAGAAGGATGTTACGGCACAGCCCACTCGGAAGGGTCTTTCTTGCTCGGTCCACTACTACTAAGCGGGGCCACCTGGATCGCCCCAAGTTTTTATACATAAAAGTCGACATCAGCCCAAGTTTTTATACATAAGTCGAGATTGGCACAAGTTTTTATATACATTCTTGTTAATTACAGTACTCGCATATACGCCCCCTGGATGGCCCCTCCATAGTCCATACCCCAGTCCGTCAACGATGATAAAGCGAGCCCCGTTCTTCTCAGGCTATAAAGGCAGTAGCAGCAGGTTTGGAACCTCCGTGCAAGCCTCAGTCCTGTAACAGGTTAGTGATCGATTCTGCCACTGATTTCTATCCATCCATAGCTAAAGCACTTCTGTACTGCCTTCTGCTAGTAACCTCTGCTTGCTGATTTCATCAAAAAAAACCTCTGTTTGATGATCCGTGATTAAATCATGGGATAGACGGGTCTCTGTGCTAGTTTCTGTACAAACAAATTCGGAGTAGATAACTTGAGATCTAACCGCGAAATAGGATCTTATGGCCCTACATGATGTTGGTTCTGGTTGAATTTACACCACACATGTTTCAACCTCATGCTTCTATATAGCAAATAAAGCTAGCATATATAACCTCAAACAGACAGGGCCGAATTTTGAAAAATTCCCGCTATTTCCTATAATTATTTGCACCTAAATATAGATTACTATAAACACACATGGACTACAATTATTAACATGTCCTTGCTTTACATGCTTAATCTTTTTCTGCTCTTGGCTTGTCTAGATACCCTGATCCATCCTTTGCAAATTATAAAATGTTTTGGCTTGAACCGCTGCGCCACACCACTTGGAGCTACTGTGCCCCGCTGCCACCGCCACGCAGTTAGAGCCGCTGCGTCACGCCACTAACATTGAGGGAGATTGGGATGACAAAAGGGAGCTAAAAAGGACAGGAAGTGTTGGGAAACCAAGGTGCAGGGGAGCGCATCAAATGGGGAGCAGAGGCCAGCCACATAGGGAGCGGGAGCCTGCGATCGGGTGAGGAGAGGAAGCGGGAGCGACGAGATCGGGCAGGGAGAACGTAGAGAAGTGGCGGTTGGTGTCTAGTTTTTTTTTTTTTTTGAGAAACAGCCCCCCCCCCCCCCCCCCCTCTCCTTTTATTGATTACAAACTCCAAATGGAGGAGAGATGAGCCACACATGTCTACCAAAATCTAAACTAACAGGGAACGAGCCGTAGCTCGAGTGGCAACGCTGCCGGTGATGCAGCGGCCGGTCGTGGGTTCGAGCTCTGCTCGACCCACGATTTCCCACCGGGGTTTTTCCCCATTTTCAACAGTGCCTCTCTCGCGTGGAACTACAAAGGGATTACGGCGCGCCCGTCGTCTACGGAGCCTTGGACGGTTTCGGTGATCTCCTCAAGGACGCGAACTTAGAATCTAGGTGTAATTGTAGGATCTGTTTGTGTACGTGTGTGTGTGAGTGTGTGTGGTGTGGTGTTGGTGTGTGTCTGTTCATGAACAGATACTACAGTTGTACCTAGATGAGAGGCGCAAAAAAAAATCTAAACTAACAGAACTCTTAGCTAATTGATGCGCATCAAAATTCGTCTGCTGCCCTTCATGCACAAAATCAACTCTGGCGAAGCTTTTCATTCTTCTCTTTATCTCCAAGATGATAGTACCATAGCTCCCGAAACCAGCCCCTTGGATACTCCTTGCTGCGTTAGCGCAGTCCGTCGCCATTCTCATAGTTTGGAGGCCTAGGTCATCCGCGAGAGCGAAGCCTTCATGACATGCAAGTGCTTCAGCCACCTCTGCCTGAGGCCTTCCAGGACTAGAGCCAAGGCACCCAAGAAAGTGCCTTCTCCATCCCTCGCAATCGCCACCACTGCCGCTCTTCTAGTATTTTTTGACAATGCAGCATCCACATTAATCTTCATCACTCCACTAGGTGGCCTAATCCATCGCGGGCTAGGTGAAGTCGCCTGCTTCTTCTTCGACTCCGGTTTGATCAGCTCCAGCACCACAACAAAATGTTCAACAAAGCAGTGGGTGGATAGTGGGCTCTGGAATTGGTCTTCATATATCACCTTGCGTCTCACGTATCAAATTGCCCACAAACGCACCACTAACCATATCATCTCCTCTTGCTTTAGATGTTGCAACAGCTCTTCCAGCCATCCCCGCACATCTTCTCCGCCGGCGTTGGACACTAGCTCTGCTATCTCAACCTTCTCTAAGCTCCAAACACACCTTGCAACATTGCAATGAATCAATGAACGCCGCCATGAGTCCGGTTACGCACATAGCGAGCAGCCACCATGCGGCGCCATGTTTCTATTGTGACGAACATCCACATTTGGTGTTGAATTCCGGGCAAGCCTCCACAGAAACACCCGGATTTTGGAAGGCACCCCAATCCTCCAAAGCTCACACCACTCCTTCCTATCTGACATAGTATCTGAGAGTCCTGCTGAATGCTCCTACCAAGCCATCATTGATTCTCGAGTTTGTGCCAGCATTCGATAAGCCGACCTCACCGTGAACATGCCTGATTTCTCGTGATGCCATGCTCAATAATCCTCCACTGGAGCAGTACACAAGGGAATGCTCTCTATGGTCTCCATGTCCAGCGGGGTAAAGATTTCCATCAAGATCTGCCTGTTCCATCGTCTTGATGTCTGATCAATTAATTGGCTAACCCACACCGGTGGGTTGTTTTTTATGCTGCAAATAGGCCTCATGCTGCCCTCCCTGGGTAGCCAATTCATGTCCCAAATTCTTGTAGATTCTCGTGAGCCAATACGCCGAATTAAACCCAGCTTCAACACTTGTTTGTCCTCTACGATCGCCCTCCACACCCGAGATGGGTTCGGACCGACCACTGCATCTAGGAAGTTCAGCTGTGGAAAATACACCGCTCTGAGCACCCGCGCGCATAGTGACTCCAGGTCCTGCAAAATCCTCCAAGCTTGGCGAGCAAGCATGGCTTGGTTAAACAGTTCAATATTTCTGAAACCAAGACCCCCAAGATACTTGGGTCTTGTCATGTCATCCCACGCGACCCAGCAGGTGTGGCCCTTGCCTTCCTTGCACCCCCACCAGAAGTCTCGTAGTAACCCATCATTATGCTTACATAATCCCCTCAGAGCTACTGTGCCCCGCTACCACCACCACGCGGTTAGAGCCGCTGCGTCACGCCACCAACATTGAGGGAGATTGGAATGACGAAAGGGAGCTGAAAAGGATAGGAAGCGTTAGGAAACCAAGGTGCAGGGGAGCACATCGAATGGGGAGCAGAGGCCAATCACATAGGGAGCATGTAACATCCCGTGTTTCTGTGTAATATAAAAATCCCAACTTTTAAAAATTTCCCGATGAATGTGTGTTGCATGTAATGTGTAGTCAACTTAAGTCAACCTTTTTCCCAACTAACCCTAATCTCTCCCATCTTATTCAGACGAAACTTACAATAACCTGTGCACCATTTAGTATAGAATGTTAGGTTGATCTTCACCAAATTGACCCAACGGCCAATTGGGCCCTTGATCCGCGTCCTGATTGGGACGACCTAACCCTAGAACGATCCCGAGGACTTTACCTATCAACAACATTGGTTTACACCGATGGATATCCAGATCCAGATCTAGATCTAGTGCAGTCCGTCCTAGTGGAGCTAAACTTGAAGCCAAATGCTTTCAATTAAGTGATACTGTACTTGTCCATCACAGCATCAGACTATCAGTCCGTGGTACTCTGTGGGCTTGCCTGTTCCAAGAGCATTCCTACGGTCCTACATCTGTTCTCCACAAACACTCTGGGTTTCAATTCGGACATCAGAAATCATCCGAGAGGGCACGGCCAAGTAAGTGAAACCTATTTTCTGCAGTCCTCTAGATGATCTGATATTTGTTTTGGTCTGTACCTGTACATCTTTTCACGTCACCAGCTTTGTGGCGTCCGTGGTATTTACAGTTTCCAATAAAAAGGAAGACACACAAAGATACCTCTCTTTGACCTAAAACTACGACAGTCTTTTTGGATCCTTTCATTTTGGAGGAATTGAATTTTACTTTATGAATTAGGCTATTTAGTTTGAAATTTGATATTCCACAACTTTCTAAAGTTTAGATATAAACCTATCATAACTTCATGGGGTGAGAG